>NC_056705.1:9054188-9059188 GCF_018831695.1 Puntigrus tetrazona | reverse complement strand
AAAATTGTGATAAAATAGTCCATATATATATACATACATATATACATACATATATACATACATATATATACATATATATATATATATATATATATATATATATATATATATATATATATATACACACATATATATATACATATATATATATATATATACATATATATATATATATATATATATATATATATATATATGGACTATTTTATCACAATTTTAATGTTTTAATAAATATATATATATATATATATATATATATATATATATATATATAAATATATATATATATATATATATATATATATATATATATATATATATATAAATTATATATATATATATATATATATATATATATATATATATATATATATATATATATGTATATGTGTATATGTGTATATATATATATATATATATATATATATATATATATATATATATTATATTATATATATATCGTTTGCATAATATGCCTGTAGTGTGAATATTTATATTACATATACATGATATTAGATATTTAGAAAATATTTACATGTCTATATTTATATTCACATAATTGATAAATATATGTATTAATTATATAAACACAACATAACATAATAAATATACACAGCACTATACATATTATGCAAGCAAAAACCTTTATAACGTAATAGCATCCAAACTTTTATTTTGGATGCTATTAATTGCAATGCATTTTTTGACATCACTAACTGATTTATTTATAGAGAGAGACTTTTTAATTGGACCAAAATAGAAACCAAAAAATATAGAAACATAAAAATACAAATGACTGAACGAACGCATAGCACAGTAAACAATTTGCACCAAAATGCACAATTTAAGGTGCCTTAACACCTGACTCTTTAATTGCTTTAGCGCTTTAAAGCAGGCTGCATTCTGATGGCAGTCGATGTTTTCAGCATAGATCGGTTGGGAAAAAAATGAACTATGAGATGTGTTGTGGACTCTGGTAAAACACTGAAAGAAAGTGTACTGTCAGAAATGAGCGGGTCTTACCGAAAGCAGTGCTGCGGTTGGCCAGGTTGGAGTAGGCGTTTCCAGAGGGCGAGGAGGTGGCGGGGCTGGACAGAGGGCTGTACGAGGACGGGTCGGCCTGGTAGCTGTGACTGGAGCCGATGCCGAACGGTGACGACTGGGCCTTACTGGACTGAGCGGGAATCTGCTGCTGCGGTGAAGAGACGGGATCACGGTAAAATACAGAGCTGCTGCCTCACTGGTCAGTTAATGCAAAAGATCTTTTAAACAGTACTTTTATCCGGCGTGGGCTTGTTAATCAAGACGATCATAATAATACGAAATATTTCTAGTTGAAACAAAAGCAGTTTTTATGCGTCAAAGAATTCTGACAACATTTGTATGGAAGCGTTCGCAAACATATTTAGCAGCAACTGTGTTCAACAAGGATAAAAATGAGCATCAATTCAACATATTACTACACTAATGATTGCATTTGAATTCTGTTTTTATTAGTGCAGCTAAAGAAACGCATCCAAAAAATGTTTATTTATATATATATATATATATATATATATATATATATATATATATATATATATATATATATATATATATATATATATATATAAATATATATAAACATTTTTTGGATGCGTTCATTTAGCTGCACTAATAAAACAGAAATAATGTAATATATATATATATATATATATATATATATATATATATATATATATAAATAAATGCACACGCATGCACATACAGCATATCTTTTGAAAATATTTTCATGTATACATTTATATTCTTATGTTTTATATTATATGTATTAATATAAACACAATAAATATACACAGTACACACACATATATCATGTAAATAAAAACTATTATTTAGGATGCAATTAATCACAATTAACTGTTTGACAGCACTAGTTTTTGCTATATCTTAGACAAACGACACCACGAAATGTTTCAAAAATAGTTACAATCTCACAATAGTTATTTTAGCTGTATTTTTGTTGTATAAGACTCATTTTTTGGGTAATCCAGTAATTCATACCACTTCGTTATTTTACAGTTCTGGAGAATCTATATTGCGTTCTCTGCCTGTCTCTGCTTAACAACGAACAGGACTTTAACTCAAAATTAGCAGTAAATCAGATCTCACAATTGGGCTAAAAGTCTTAACGGAGCTGAGCAGAAGGAAGAGGAGCGCAGTCAGGCAACAGGCTTAGCTTTTAATCAACGGAGAACCGCAGAGATACCAGCCTTTCTCTGCTCTTCTGCGGAACAAATGGCTTTACATATGTTATTATTCAGGATATTATAAAATGTGACATGGCTGGTGGGAAAATTTTTTTTCAATGATATACATGCATTTTATTGCTTACTAAAGAAATGCAGATGGCAGACCATAAACCACACACACACACACACACACACACACACACACACACACACACAGACACACACACAGACACACAAACAGACACACACACACCCACACACACACACACAGACACGCATACACACACAGACACACACACACACAGACACACACACACACAGACACACACACACCACACACACACACACAGACACGCGCACACACATACGCACACACACACACACACACCCACACACACACACACACACACACACACACACACACACACAGACACGCATACACACACACACACACACACACACACACACACACAGACACGCACACACATACACACACACACACACACACACACACAGACACGCATACACACATACACACACACAGACACACACACACACACACACACACACACACGCATACACACATACACACACACACACACACACAGACACACACACACATACACACACACAGACACACACACACACACACACACATACACACACACACACACACAGACACACACACACACACCCACACACACACCCACACACACATACACAGACACAGACACACATTCACACACACACAGACACACATTCACACACACACAGACACACATACACACACACTCACAGACACACACACACACACAGACACACACAGACACACATACACACATACACACACACACACAGACACACACACACAGACACAGACACACACACACACACAGACACACACACACACACAGAGAGACAGAGAGAGCTCAGAACTGATTAAAAACACACACGCTATCATGAACGTCACACGCAATGTTCTTGATGACCCCGGTAACCCTTTCAAATTCATGCATTAAGCACAGCCTGGCCTGAAAGATCATATAAAAGCGAACGCTGCATATTACTTTAATCGGACATTATGTTGCATTCACAATTTGTATGGTTTCCATGCATACAGCTATGCTTTTGTATATGCAATACGATAATACATTGCAATTTTTCGTTGACATTATACTTTATTAACACATAAACACTTTTTATTATTAAGCATACGGTAGTCAACATCTGAAGTGGATCAAAAGTGTGTGTGTGTGTACGTGCAGACATTTTTATGGAAGTGTATGACCGAGCCCTGAATGATTTTTTTTCAGCCATTGCTCCACATCTGGATTCAGTTCTCTCCTCACGCCACTAAAGAGGAGTACTGGAGCGGCACAGTCACAGAAAGCCAGTGAAGGGACGGCGCTCACCTGGCCGGAGAAGGGAGGTCGGCTTCCGGTCCAGGACACCTGGCCGGCGTTGATCTGTCGGGAGATCTGAGTCAGGTTCTGTCCGGCTGAACCGGCTGTGGACTGGATGTCATTGACTCCCGGGACGTGGATCACAGACGAGCTGAAAGACAAACACGTACCACAACGTGTGACTGCATTAAACCAACACATCCTCTTTAATCTCTGTGATTCATCTTTTTTTTTGTTTTTAACAATGCTCCATTAAAGACCCTTTTACACCAGTGCTATTTTAGCATATTTGATATGCTATTATATTTTTAATTAATATTTTCAGCTTTTATATTTTCTGTCTTCATTTTAATGTTAGGAGATGTTTTATCTGTTTTGTAACATTTTTTTAAATATAAATTTTTTATATTAATTAATATAAAATATTTATATATTTAATAATTTTACAGTTTAATGCTGTAAACTGTTGCTGTTTCTCCACCCAAAAATTAAAGGTTTCTGTTTAAATTAAGTGCAATTTTGTTTTTCTGAGCCAAAAAGAAATATTACATATTTTTCCCTGATTTACTAAATTGAGCCACTAAAATGTTTTAGTGTAATAATCTTGTCAGGGATATTTACAACTAAAAATCAATTAATGAAACATTATTTATAAAAATGTATAAAATACAACGTAGCTTTCACCGCCAAAAACAAATTACTTGTAATTTTTTATTTATTTATTTATTTTTAAATGTGCCACTATCCCAGGTTTTGCCTTTTTGTCAGTAAGATTTTTTTTTTACTAATCTAAATTGTATATATTTACTTTTTACATTTTTTTATATATTTTAATGTACAAGTCAGAATAAGCATGTTGTTTGAATTTTTACAAAAATGTTGTTAAAGTCAATGAGAACGTTACATTATTTTAATCAAATTTTGACATCTTCAAAAACATATTTGAAACATTAAAAGTAGACGCTTTGCTTACATTTAATGTATCTTCTATGGACATAAAATCACTTTTGTTAATTTCTTTGACCCATATATAAGAACTAGCTTAAAATGATGGCAGGCCTTGACATTTTGGAGACAGGTGGCATTTTTAAGCCCATCTAAAGTGTGGTGTGACTGACAGGAAAAATGAACTACATTTTCTCTGTCAAATTTCTCCTTCAAAAGCACATAGCATAAGCATTTTAAGGCCACAATGGCATAGTTTTATGGACAGCAAGAAATATTTGTGACTAATATATGTTATCAGTTCACCTACCATACAAAATATATCTTTGGTGTGAAGATTCTAACACTCTTAACATATATATATCATGCCAAGTACAAAAAATACAGCAAAAACTAGCATTCTGAAATAATCTTACAATTT
>NC_056705.1:8966688-9046688 GCF_018831695.1 Puntigrus tetrazona | reverse complement strand
ATCATCACTCATAATACAGTATCAAATGTTCTCTCAGACAGCAAAAGGTAATAAAAGTCTTTTGAGTGCGGCACCTCTGAATGCGATCTGTGTCTGGCGCCTGTAACAAAATATCCAAAGTTTTGTTTCAGAATCGCTAATGATCCGTCTGTTTGTTCTGAGGCTCTAAAAGCTGTACGTACTTTATAGGGAGATGTCTGTAGATGGGTATCTGGGTTTAAAGCACACAAAGACTGGAGATTCAAACCCCAGATGAACCCCGGTGATTCATCGCCGTCCCCTTCAGCAACGCGGCTTACAAGACAAACACGGCCAGTCAGTTTGAGGCCAAACAATAGAGCTACAGACCAATCTTTATATTTTAAAGCCTGTTGTTGAGATGAGCAGATCAGACCCCATAATGCAGTAATATGCACTACATGCACTACCATTCAAAACTTAACTGGTCAAAACATTAAGGCGAGACACTGCAGGTGAATAGGGTAAAAAAAAAAAAAAAAAAAATATATAAAAATATATATATATATATATATATATATATATATATATATATATATATATATATATAAAAACCAGGCATTATTTAATTAAATATGTGCTAATTTGTATATATTTCTTTTATTTCTGAGAGTGTTTCTAGAAAATTATACATGAAAAATCTTGGGAATTCTTTGAAAAAATGCTATAAAAGAAACACTTAACAGTGTATTTAGGTCTGAAAAAAAAACAAATACTCCAAAAAAAAATCTCAAATTTGACCATCGCATTGAAAAAAGGTTTTTGCCTACAGTTCCTTAAAAAAATTAATGATTTTATTTATCACAGACACATTAAATCTTAATCAAAACTGGCATTAAAGACATTTATAATGTCAATGTCAATGCTGGAATTGTTTATTTTCTTTTAATCAATAATAGTAATAAATACTGATAATAAGAGCTGTTTCTTAAGCAGCGAATTAGAATATTATAATGATTTCTGAAAGATCATGTGACACTGAAGACTGGAGTAATGACGCTGAAATATCAGCTTTATATCACAGGAATAAATTACATAAAAAAATATATATTAAAAAAGAACATTTATATTTCAAACTGCAATAATATCTAACTTTCTGATAATATTTTTGATCAAATAAATGCCATCTTTAGTGCACAGAAATGGTTTCTGCCCAAAACCTTTGAACAGTAGAGTATATGGGTAGTGAATAATAAATAACTCTCTATCATTGACTAACCTTTCAAGCTACTTGTCAGAATGAAGATACGCTTTTCTCGTGTTATTTTTTTACATTTTTGCTATGTCGCACCATAGGTTTTATACTAAACCCTTCCAAAGCACGTCTTACAATCTTCAATAATTATACAAATAAACTACTGCAGAAATGCACTCGTCTTCCGGACTGTAACTGCGCGCTTCCGACTCTCTGAAACTCTGAAATCCTGCGTGCAGTTGCATTGAGACCGGCACAATTAACGCCGAACGCCATTAGTTCTCGCCTGTGTTCAAATATATAGACCGAATAACGAGATTTGAGAGCCGCCACACGAGGGATCCTCCATAAATAACCCGAATTAGATGTCAGGACGTGAATGTGGAGCGCGTGGACTGCTTTTATGGTGTTTCCGGCCTTTGTGCAGGAAGGGCTGCGTGAAGATTTACGTTGAACGGCGACGTCAGTGAAAGTAAATAACGTCTCAATTGTCACGTTCTTGATTCCCGCAGCCCACGCCAGGCTTGGCTCTGGTTGGGCTGTTTACGTCTTATCTGCTTACCTACCGCGCGGCCTGTCTGAGGGGTGAGTGTTTATCGCTCTCTCCATGCCCTCTCCCATCCCCGTCTATTCCGCAGGCATTTCGCCAATCTGGCGCGTCTCACCTTGGCTCCGCTGTGCATGAATATTCATCTCGCCTGTGCCCGCTGCTCTTATTATTTACCCATAATCTCAAAGTCAATACGGAGAGAATGACACCTAATGTGAGAAAGCTTTGTTTACTTCTGCCCGTTTTTCTGGATATCCGTCACACTGGGATTTCTTGGCTTGCGCGCAGCAAAAACTCATTCGCTTAATCGGTGTTTTCGGTCTTGCTTTCCAGTAAAAATACCAGAACGAGATGATTTTACATGTAATGGATATTTTCAGAGAATTTGTCCTGAATTAAGCTTGTTATCTTTATGAAGCGGATGAAGTAAATCGGTCATTAGCCAATCACAGTATCAGTTTAGTTTAGTCTGTGTTATATTTATCTACAACCTTAATAAATCCTAATTATCATCAAATCTTTTTTTAAAAACCTAAAATGCAATTTATAAGAACAAAAATACAATTTCTCGTTTCAATTTGGTTTAATTTGACGTACCAAAATAACCAACACTGAAATAACAAGTAATAAAAACTTGAGTAACGTTATAAATGCCTTTACGTTTGATTGTTTTAATGCAAAAATGACAATAAAATTACTGCTTCCGTATTTCTGTGGAAATCTTTTTTTTTAGGATTCTTTCAAAAGAACATTGTTTATTTCAAATAGAAACTTTTGTAACAATCTATAAATCCATAAAATCTCAATGAGAACAAAATAAACTCTGCCTCCCTCTGAAACTTTATCTGCTGATATTGCCTTCTGAAGATGATTTACACACCATTTAATCTATTTTGCAATCTGTGGGTCTTTTTTTTTTGGTTTATTTTTGTGAAACTAATAATTTTCTTGTCCAATTTTACTTTTAAGGAGGCTCTGCCTTCCCAGTTTCCTCAGAGAAAACGCCTCCAGGGCGACTCGCTCCGGCATTCTTCCACGTGTCATGAGCTGGGGAGTCTGGGATAGATGATGCCACGTGTGATGAATGTCTCCCATATATTCACACTCTCCCAAAAGTACAACACACACACACACAATCACTCAGGTGTTTACAGACACACACACACACACAGACACACACACACACACACACACACACACACACACACACACACACACACACACACACCTTATTCCGCCAAAGTCAGACATTGTTAGACTGTCCAAAAATGACTTGAAGGAAAACAGGTGTGGTTTGCAGAACAACCTAAAACCTTAAAATGGCTTTATACACACGTTTATATGTTGATATTAAGTATGGATCTATTCGACACAGTAAAAATGTGAAATATAATGACCTATAAAACTATTTAAAAAGCAATTTTCTGCTCTGATCAAAGTTACTCCGGTCCTCAGTGTCACCTGATCCTTCAGAAATAATTTTAATGCTACTTAAAACATATGATTATTATTACTACTACTATTATCAGTCATAATAGATGGTGCTTCACTTTTCTTTAAAACTTTTTGGGCAGATTTTTCATTTATTTAAAATGAAAACGGTTTGCATTAGGGGTGTGCCCGAAGTATTTGAAAAGGCACAGGAAAAAAAACATATTCTATTAGCCACTTGCTAGCGGTAGCCTGTTATATTACGTTACATAAAAACTGACTGATAGAACGACAGCAAATGATCTGAGCCCCTCTGACAAATGTTGAAAATTGACTACGTTAATTTTACAACATAAAAAATGTATTCATTACAGTTACTAGTTACTTTTCACAAATAGTAACCGAGTTAGTTACATCTTTATAAAACTAACTAATTACCAGGGAAAGTAACTATTAGTAACTGAGAAACTATTATCTGTGTGATAAGTGTACAGCGAACCGGTGAAAATGCATTAGCGGGAAAAATTAAAGAGCTATGCACGAGTTGAGGAAACGGTAACAATGTTGTAATAAGGGGAAACGGTAATTAGTTTGATTACTCGATACTGAAAAAATAATAGCTGTTACTAACGCCGTTATTCCCATCACTGGTAAAAAAATAAAATAAAATAAAAATTCAAAACTGATTTTAATGTCCTGGATATTTATATTAACCCCTAGATGCAAACAATTTATATACGGTATAATAATAGTACAACAACATGAAGAAGCTGGCTCATAATAATCCCCAACTATATTTCAAACCCAAAACGGTTAAAAATACCGTATTTCTCATAGCATCACAAATCACAGGAAACATTGACACGTCCTCATAAATAAACAAAAGACATAAAAAGACTGTATCCACTGAACTCCCAGGGTTAATTTCATCCCCCCGATCTCACAAACATAACTTTTTATAATATACGCGACCTAAAAGCAGGTTCTCTCGTGGGCGACATAATCGTTTTCTCCGTGTTCAGTAGCGTGGAAATACAGAGCGGTATATGAGCGCTTATTTCAAACGCAAAACAAACACGCAGTGAACATAATGAGCTCAAACATTACAATGTGCAAAGACTCCCTTGTTTTTCATTGTGTGAGGAGAATTACTGGTGAGGAAATTATGAAATGATGAGAAAGTTTATTGACCATGGAAGAGGGAATGTCCGTTTTGTAACAGACCCCGATTTTATTAGCGTTCATTAGCAGCGTTCGAAACCAAACTCTAAATGTCGTATAACTCAAATTAGGCAAACCGCATTTTATCTACCCTTCAGTTATTCCCATGCTAAAAAAAACAGCCTAAACTAGCTTAAAACAATATGAACAGCTGACATTTTAAAAAACAAAACAGACCGATCCAACTAGCTTGGTTTAGCTGGGGGAACCGCTAACTGCCTCTGTTTTTAGCTAACTGCCAGTTTATATAATTGTTCTATTGTAAACACAAAAAAGTCACTATGACTCTACAAACTCACTAAACTACGCTAAAGCTATCGTTTCATTTATTATTAAGCAAAAACCTACCTGAAACGTAGCTGTGTGCCATGCATACATCATGACTCGGCTAATCACTGGGAAGCTATGCTAAATGCTACACAGCTAGTGCGACGGTTGAGCTCAATATTATTTTCACAAAGGGTTTTTAGTTGTAGTTAAACTGATACCGGTCTTCAATAATAATACTAACAACAATATAATTAAATGCTTTGCCGATAATTATTTCAAATGTGCATTGTTAGCTAAACCAAAGCTAAAAAGGAGTCTCTCATATAATTCAGATCTAATTATTCTGCAAAATCAGTCGCTTATAAAGGTTTAATTTGAGTTAGACGCTCTCGTAATCCACCTTTTTCGACAAACAACAGATCATAAATCATTTATTACGACTCTACTGTGTCTAGGAAGCGCCTAGGTAATGATTTGCACTAAAAGTAAGAATTAACGTGTTTTTGGAATAAAATATTTATACATTTTTCCACAAACGGGCAGTTGTGAATAATTATGTCTGGAATACGTATTGCATAATTATGTACATTGATTAGCCTACTATGCTTTTCTTTCAAACGTATTGGTGGTCATTTGTTTTGTGTTGACATATGCATTCATTCGTTTAGCAAAGCCGAGGAAACTTTACGTCTAATTATAAAGCTGGCATCAGAAGGCAGCTGCCTATATAGATTAGAATAGGGTGACTAAATATGTACTGTGGAAATGGTCTTGTTTGCTATTTACACCTCCCTGGACCGTATCCTTCGACAAGCCCACCCTAAAAGACGAAAAGAAATCCACCCAAAGTTGCACCTGAGGGCAAAGTAAATACAAGCTGCTTTAAATGCACATCTACAAGTTCACAGGACCCGCGTGGGCATAAATCAAGCCCATTCTGCCAGCACCAGAAGAACAGGCAAATATTTCAGAAGTGTTAAACAGAAGGAGAATAAATGATATTGATTTCAGGTTTGAGGCAACAGAGGCCCAAACGTCTCGAGGCTGGTCGCGTGGTTGTGGCTAATTACAAAAAGCACCTAAATCCATCAGTCGGTAAACAAGAGCCCTTGATAGTCTACCGCTGTGAAAGTTTGCAATTAGCGATGCACTAAAATGCATTTTTTAACCTGAAAATCTGAAACAGAATTTTATTTGTTTTCGATTTTGCGAAAGTTATCAAAACCAAGGCCAGGTTAACGTAATAATCAAGCGATTGCATTAGTTTGATAAAAAAAACACTCAATTAAAAGTATATATAGAGTTGTGTGTAAAATGATTTAATGACATTATTATGATTCCACTCTAATTTGTAGAAATATAAACAATTAATTGGCGACTATAGTATTTTTTTTACCTGAAAAACAGAAACTGAATTTTTTTTCATTTAGGAAGAACCCAAAATCAAAACCTGAAGTTAATGCAATAAGTAATTGATTGCATGTGTTAAATAATCAAATTATTAATAATCAAAAATTAAAAGTATTTACAGAGTTGCGTATTAAATTATTCATATTAACTGGATTAACTTTAAATGGCGGCCGTAATAAAAAACATGATTAATTCAGACTTACTTTAAACAATAACAACTAAAGTTAAAGTAAGGTTTTTTTGTGTTTAACATTTATTTTTTGTATGTTTATACGATTTTGCTGAGGTAAACGTAACACTGGGCGACATATTGTTTACAAGCTCTTTCTTGACGTCCTTTAAAAACCGAACCTTTTCGCACCCAAACACCTGACATGTTTATCTGTTACCAGAATAGACACGGGCCGCACTCAAAACCTGCCGTTAGAGAGAAAAGCTCATTTTACACCGCCACCAGAGTCTATGTTTTCGGCACTCCAAAAAACAGTTTTGGCCTGAAACCGAAACGAAATTTTTGGTGCAACGGCATCTGGCACTGCGCTCCCAACAAAGCATGACAAGTCTATTAGGACGGTCTTCGGGAGATGAAATGAGAAGGCTGTACGTACTTGACATTGGTGTTGGTGCAGATGATGTACTCGATCTCGTCTGAATAAGGGTTCTGGAAGGTGAAGCTGCTGGTTCTGATGAGCATCCACTCTCGGTTCTTCATCCGGAAGCGGTACATGACCGAGAGAACCTGGCCTTTCAGCTTGACCACCTGAACACGACAGAAGAACGCGGTTCACGTCGCACGCATTTATATCGGAGAAATTTTAATCTGTAAAAACCAGCAAGTAACAGCATAGCTTGGACGCTACTTGCGTTATTAAACTTGCAGCATCTCTGCGTGTATAAGCTATGAGTATGTACCGAAGCTTATAAACGGTAGGTTTATTGAAATGCATCAATGAGCTCATTTAGACACGTATCATGAAGGTTATATTTTTTTATTAAAGAGAACATTGTAAATAAATGACTTGATAGTAACTCTTCAACAAAAACTGGATCTTGAGAGCGCACAAAACTAAAAAAAAATAAATGAATTAATAATTTTTTGTATTGATTTACTGCTTATTTTTGAATGTCAATAACATCGAAATAGAAATGGGTATTTTATAGTGCTTTCAAACAATATAATATAATATATATATATAAATAATGTGTATATATATATATAAATAATGTATATATATATATATGTGTATATGTATATATATAAATAATGTATATATATATATATATATATATATATATATATATATATACACACATTATTATATATATATATATATATATATATATATATATATATATATATATATATATATATATATATATACACACATACATACACACATATATATACATTTTTGATGGCAAACAATTAAAAATTATTTACTTACCTATTACCTTATGGAGAAATCAAGACCTTTTTTAGATAACTAACGGTGCAAATAAATTTGAAGTAGCTAGCATCTACTAAGCCTCTAATGTGGACTTTATTATTTAAGTAAGAACATACAAATAGCTGGTGCAATTATGCTTGACATGAATGAACAATGACTGTAATCAGTGAAAGAATGAGCAAAATACGACCAATCAGTTCCTAGAGCAAATACCAAAGCTATTATCAAAGTCCCCCACTAGGAACCAAAATGAAGGCTCGTCCAGTGCCAAATGTGAACACAAATTGGCTTTTTAGAATTAGGAAGACGAGGAATATTACATGCTTTATGCAAGAATGATAATCTGTCCCTCATCGATGCCGGATTCAGAAAGCAAACCAAACCCGATGCATCACAGGCGCCGTCGATGACTAATAAAGTTTACCTCAGTGGAAAATCTACCATCATTGGTTTTTCTAGGATGCACGAGTGTTTTTGCCTTTCAGAACCACATATTCCTCGCATTACCATGCAAAACAATACGTACGAGGAACAAGACCTCAATTTGTCGTCATGCTTTTGTGACAAGTAAGACTCTGAACCCCATCCGAATGCTCTCCACACGCTCACCCCTATTGTCAGTTAAAGCCCATCCAAATACAGAGATTGCTTTAAAATAAAAAAAAGCTGTGTTCAGACAAAACAGCTTTCAACTCAACAGAGCATGTAGTCAAGTCAATTTGACAAAAAATGGCTCTTTTAAACAAAAGGCAGACAGCCACACTTCAAGTGAGTAAAAAAAATGCAGACAACTTCAAGTGAGTAAAAAAAGGAAAAAAGAGAGAGAAACTTGACTTCTTCAGATGCATATCATGCTTTTAAAGAGGATATGGGATATTGTTCTTGGCGACGAGAGGCCACTTTTCCTTTTCGGCTTGAGAAAGGACCTTAAGATCTCAGGAGGGAAAGAGACAAACATTTTAACTTCTTAAACAGATCCCAGAGTTCACTGTGTCCCAAACCTTAAGACACGCGACTCAGGGTTTCAACGAATGAGCTGCGGAGTCACCAAAGGGCGCTTTTTTTTGAACCGAGTACACATGGTTCAGCAGGAAACACCTGAATTGGAGCCGAGAACAGAAAATCATCCTAATTATTGCTTTTAGACATCACGGAAAGAATAGAAAGCTCATTGGCAGTGCCCTCGAAGCTCTCGGAGCACTGCAGAGATTAGTATATTATGAAATATATATGTAAATCGTATCTTAACCTTTCATTCTGTGATAATAATATTAAAAACTGCAAGCCATTTTTTTAGTTTAATATAATCTCATCTAATTCTGAGAAACCCTAGATTTTGAAGGCGATAACTGATACATTGACAGATAACAGAGACTGATAAAAAAAATATCCTCATCTTTAAGATCTCCATCAGTGCTATTTAATATTATTTATAAATATATAGAATTAGCGTTTATGTAAATATATATATATATATATATATATATATATATATATATATATATATATATATATATATATATATATATATATATATACACACACATAACATATATATATTTATATATATATTTATAAATATATATATAATTTTTTTAATGTGCTTTTGTCATTTTTATTAGCTTCTGGATTCTTAAATATTTATATTGAACTTCAATTAAACGACTTATGTTTCAGTAATTCTTATTTTATTCTCTTTTTGCTTATGTTATTTCAGTTATGTGTTATCTAATATTGCGCAATCTGGTAATCTAATATTTATATTTATTTTAGCCTGAAAAATATGCTTTTAATTTACATTAGGTGAAGGTTTTAATTTATCGAATGCAGATCTATGGCAAAAAAAAACCAAAAACGTATTATGCATGCAGGTGTATAACGAAGAACAGAAAACTTAATACACATTTTATTTAATTGTGTTTGACATCCTGTAGGCCGACTAGATTTAATGTAGGCCTGTAATATAATATCTTAAATATACCTTTTTTACTGTTTTATTCATTTGGCTGGATGAAGCTGAAGAGGGATTCGGGAAAGTGTTTTTAACGGTAAAGCGAGTTATTAAATCAGCTTAGATTCAATTATAACAGCAGGAGCGTGTATTAGAGGGTCGATGTAAAGTTTAAGTTGACTTTAGAGAAGCCAGAGAATTTTGGATTATAAAATCGAGGCAGGATCTCAGATTTATCTCTCTCTGCGGTTTTCTTTTTCCATTGTTTTGTGACAAATGGTCTCTTCATCTTCGCTCGGTAAAGAACCTGTCAAGTAAGAATCCAGTAGTCCGCAACATCAAGTGATTTCGAGCAACCCCGTGAATGTATATTGTTCTAGCCTCTGACATCTGCCGGGACTCGGCATCCAAACTGCAGGCCAAGAATAACACACTTTCGCAGTCTCGCTACGCATAAATTGTCGGCTTTTGTTCCACTTGGCTTCAAAAGTACAAGATAAGACACAGATAAGACTCAGAAACAGGTGTGGGTTTGTGGATGCCGATGCGCACGTGTGTGTGTGTGTGTGTGTGTGGTCTCATGTTTCGAAGACGTCCAGTTATCTGAAGGCTTTTCTGGATGTCAGCCAGAGGGGTCTTTATCAGCCATCAACAGACCTACGCTGAGAAACAGGTGAAAGTACTTTGACAAATCTCTTTGTGGCGTACCTGACCACTCAACCTTGGCCTTCCGGGAAAAGTGAAGAGGAGGATTTGAGGGGCTTTTAAGAAGCGAAGCACGTAATATAGAGGGCACGATCATCTAGGGAGTAAAAACAATGCACCCACCCTTCAAGTGCCCACAATACCATCCCATGGGGTGGAATACCAACACACACACACACACACACACACCGTTGGCACATCAGGATGTGAAGAGAATACTGATGATAGCTGTAAACTCCCAGACGGGAAGTAGAAGACAAAAGAAAAAGGGGCCAAAAAAAGCTGGGGGAATAAAGACCAGGATAAAAGAAAAACAGAGCGTTTTTGTAAAAAGACAAAAGATAAGAAGACAGGATGAGATAAAATGCAAGAACAGAGGCGATGTGCGACAGGAGAAGTGAAAACTGTAACCTGAAATAAAAGATGAAATCAAATAAAATAAAATGTTTATATGAAATGAAAAAAAATTTAATTTTATACTTTTTTTTTAATTGAAATAACAAAAAAACCTATAATACAGAAATGAATTCAAAAATAAAAATAAAAAACTAACAAAAATGGCAAACGAATACGGCAACTATACTAAAATTTATATGGAAATGTAACATTAAATCTAATTATAAAATATTAACACTATAAAAAAATAACACTATGAATAAACAAATAATTTGAAATAATTTGAAAACCACAGAAAAATGATAAACTATGTTCAACCAGTTTAATTATTTGAAATAAAGCAGAAATAAAATATATCAGATGAAAAATGTTTCTAATTTGTTCAAATTGAAGTAATAAAATTACTAGATTAAAACACTAAAACAAATGAAATTTCATTAAATAGAAATATTAAACATTAGTTTTCAAAAAAAGCTCAAATTTAATTGAAAATTGCATATTGTAAAAATAAAAAGCGTTGCAAAAGAAACAAAAATGAAGAAACACTATAATAGTACAGAAATAATGCAAAGAAACAAATAATACCGAACTGGAAATTGAACAAAAAATAAAATACTGAGCAATTATAAGCAGCATAAAACAAAGACTTTGGTGACCTGACAGAAAGAGCAAAAACTAAAAAGCAAGAAATAAAACTGACAAAAAAATATTATATAAAATATAAAAATAAAATCTGCTTATAAAATATTTAAAATATGAATAAACACTATAAACACAACATGAGCAACACATAATATCGCTCTTTAATAGAATAAAGAAACAAAATGTCAGATAAAGAGTTAAGGATAAAGAAAGGGGGCTGAAAAATAAGGAGCAGTATAAAAGAAAAACAGTGTGTTTTGTAAAAGACCAAAGATAAAGAGATAGGATGAGGTAAAGAGCAGGAACAGAGGTGGTGCGACAGGAAGAGAGAGGAGGAAGTCAAAAGAGCTTCTGAAGAGCACCAGCTTGTGGTTTAATTGGCAACGGGATTCAAAAACAGAAAGACAAACAACAACAGCTGCAACAGAGAAAACCTCTTCAAACGTCCAAACACAAGACCACTCTACCGTTCTCCACAGGTACTCCACGGACTCTCTGCAGTAGCCAATCAACACACACTAACCGATGGAGACTTGTTCTCAAGTTCACTTCCTAGCACTGACTAGAGCGGGGAAGCAAAGGACTGTGGGGCCGGTTGAGAAAAAAATTGTTTTGCTTGGCGAGCAACGTTCACACAACGCCAGCTCAAGAGACTGCTCTTTAACAGCTCTGGAGTCTACAGAGTCCACCATGTCATCGTTTCTCCTAAAATTCCTGTGACAAAACAAACATAGCTGACATACAGCGAGACCCGAACTATGAAACGAACGCGGTCACCGACTCCGATCAATTGCTCTTGGGGGAACTTCATGAGAAATTTATATTGGGCTAATGTTGAGATATCTGGTTTATGATGAGATCTGTTGGATCTCTAGGAGACTACAGGAGTGTTTTTTCTCAGGAAACTGGAAAATCGTGGACAGGATCTTCTTAAGAAAGAAGCTAAAGCCTTGCCAAAGACTTTTTTTTTTAAAGTAAGGAAAAAATGGCATAATCTGATTCCAGATGAGCCTTAAATTATGAAAGAAGAATATTATTCGTAAGAATGTTTCGTGAATCCAGTCCTAGTAGACTCAATTATCTCTCATTTCTTCTTAAAGAGAACTTCGAGAGATGTCGTTTATGAGGTTTCTTTCCTAGAGGATCACGGCGCTGCTGAAAGTGTGTAGGACTGGTTGACTGCTGGTTGTTTTGTTGGTGTACCTGTTGGAAGCTCTCTCGCAGGTGGCTTTGGTCCTCCGGGTGACAGAACTCCAAAATGTCTTTGCCAAGAAGATCCTGTTCAAACCCAAGAAAAGGAAAGGTCGCATGAATGCTTTATTCTTACAAATTCTTCGCACTTGTTAAACAGAGCACAGCCGGCATCAGGGCCGTAATGAATAATAACTGGAATATGTTATTTCAAGATAAGCCTCGATATTCTCTATTATTCAGAAAACAGCCTGCCTGACTTCATCGTGAATCTGTGATTGAAGTTATATCTGCGCTAAACAAACAAGACATAGATATCGTCAAAGCAACTGTGCATTAAGGGTGCGGTATATAATACCGACTGCAGTCTAAAACACAAAATACCAGAGAGAATTGTTTCTCCCACCCTTCCTCCTCAGACTCGAGCTCAAACAGGTTGCCAGATTGAGGACACGCATCATGAACAAGAGCATCTGAGAACAGAAGGTGACAAGCCTTGCACTGTGAGCTGATGAGTTGATGACTTGTCTCTGGTCATAGATATTTTTAAATAGACGGTTTTTGGATGCCACTTGCTGGCTTCCGTGGCTTCAATACGCTTTTTTCAACTGGCAACTGAAACACTACATGTTAAATTGGCAGTGGGTGGAGTCACACGAACAAAAACAGACATTCAGACACAGAACAAACATTTTGAAGTAGAATAACTGGCTGTTGCATTGTTTCTGGGAGGAACACTTTTGAGAACCTACTAAATTTCTGAAGAACATCATGGAATTGTTATGCTTTAATGCAGTTAAAAAATTACACATAGCACTTTTAATATGGAGCTGCACATTCAAACTGACCTGAGGCTGGTAGCCAATCACGTTGATGCAACGAGGGTCCACGAAAGTGATGATGCCATCTGAGTTGTGGCGGGAAAGGAACTCCGTTGGCACAGAGAGTCCGTTCATATCCATGGAAACCGGAGAACTGGTCACCTGAGAGACGAGATTAAGGGATCTTTACACGAACAGATGGTCAGGAAGCGCAAAAAAACAAATGCGTGTTTTGTAGTGCCGCGCCATCATGGGACTTTTGAAGAATTTGTTACAGTGTTTATGCACATTAAGATGTGGGAAGGTATTTATTGGAAATTCAAATGCTAGACGTAAAAAGAAGACATGAACTAGACACATTTTGAAACATTAAATACCCAAGTTGCAGAAGTTGTTATAGTTTTCGGCAATGACCCTGAGTGTAAAAAGTGAGTTTGTTATTTGAGAGTTGACTTTAAAGAGGTACTTTATTATAATGACAGATAAATTAGGTTCCAAGAAATATTACGTGACAAAAATTACGAATAAGTTAAAGTACAAATTCAAGATCCTAATACATCATGCCTGCAAGTGCACGACAACTCCAGGAGATGAGAGGGTTTCTGCTAGGAGGTTGCTATGCATTGGTTTTATACTGGTTTTAACATGTCATGCCCACTAGGGTGTTGTGGAAGCTTACTAATATGTTCTAGTTGTTAGAATGTTGCCATGTAGTTGCTAAGGCGTTCTAGCTGTGATAATGTTGCCATGCAGTTACTAGGGTGTATTGTTAGAATTTTGGCACGAAATTGCTATAATTTTTAAAAAGTAAGTAAAAAAGATAGTAGACTGTTACCATGCAGTTGTTAGGGTGCTATAGTTGCCATGTAGTTTCTACGGTGTTCTAGTAGTTATTATGTTGCCATGTGGTTACTATTTTTTAAGTAACAAAGATAGTTGGTAAAATGTTATCATGTGGTTGCTAGAATGTTCTTGTTCTTAGAATGTTGCTATGAGATTACTAGAAAGTTCTACTTGTTAGAATGTTGCCACGTAGATGCTAAGGTTTTTCATAGACATGTACAGAATCCCCATTGGACTGTTCCAGGCGCGTAGATGCAGCTGCCATGGTGGAACGGTGTATTTGACATCTTTACCATACTGTAGGTTCACAAAGAACCGTTGAGCCATTCTGTGCAGGATTGTGGCGTCTTTCAAATATCCAGTGATTCCTATTGTGAATGACGCTACCATATGGCGGACGGCTTACACGGCCCATAGTAACAGTCGCTAATGAGGCATCTACTTATATATCTATGGGGTGCTCTAGCTGTTAGAATGTTGCCACGCAGCAATGTGTTCTAGTTGTTAGAATGTAGCCATGTGGTTACTAGGATGTTCTAGTTGTTAGAATGTTGCTATGTGGTAGGTGCTAGGGTTTTCTTATTCATTTCTATGGTGTTCTGCTTGGTTGCTGAAATGTTACTATACAGTTGCTATGGGGTTCCACAATGTTGTTGCGCAGTAATTTTGTTGGCATACACATTACAGATCCAGACACACCTGCAATCTTCCAATCGCAACCAAGCAGTATTTGCTGGTTTGACCTGCTTCCGTGTCTTCATCCGGAATGGTCATGCCTGGAAAAGACACAAGAACAGTCATTTGTACGAACAGCAGACCGAAAACATGTGGAGGTTCCTGATGACTAACATGTTTATTTCTACATCATTTTCTAATGAGACGCTCTGTTGCAACAGTACACAAAGACCTGTTTGGGAATGTTTGCGCAAAAACGCGTTTTTGATACCATTAATAGCATCAAACGTTTTGTCCACGTCTCCCTGACTCATCAGAAGTGTGTTGATGCATGATGATTTCTAAAAGCAGTAGCAAAACGGTTATTGTTCCTGGACGCTGTTGTGCAGTGCTTATGTGGAGTAAACGGATATGAAGTCAGGCAGATGGGAATCGAAGCGGAGGAACAATTCCTGTCCTGGAGTTTGTATAAGCAGGAACACGTAGTGTTTAATCTCTTTTTAATTACATTAACGATTTCTTGTTGACACACGTCTTTGCCATGACCTCATTATGGTTGGCTGCTTTAAAGCTTTTCAGGATACAATGATCTTAGTGAATGACTTAAAGAAGAGACAACAAACTAATGAGAAAGAGAGAATAAAAGAAATTATCTAACCTAAGACAATTTATAAAAACTGCTATAATCTGGGAGATTATGATATTTTACTTTTAAATTTACTTTATCCTTAAAATGTGTTTTACAATACAAAACAAACTGGCTCAACCAGTCATGTGATTGAGAGATGGGGCTATTGGTTTGCTCAGCCAATTAAGGGCAACAATCCTAAAAATAAAAAATAATAATTATTATTTAAAAAATACCATTAATATTTAAATGAATACTGTTAATTAAACAGACCTACTCTAATTAGTAATAAAATATTAATTTCAAAATAATCATGTTTAACAGCTGAATTCCTGGTGAAAAACTACATTACCCATGATTCTGTAGCAATAGCTCTACCAATCAAAGAACTGTGAAACATGCCAAAACACTTTTTTCCTATTCTACTTATTTAGCATTAACGTAAAATATATTGATTTCCTAAATCAAACATCCTTTTTTTAATTAAAAGATCTTTTTTTCTCCATCAAATTAATTCCAAATGCTTCACCGGATTGTAGTTCTTTTCCTTCCCTCATTAAACCTTGTATACAGTCGTTTGTCTTTTTCTTTTTGTCTGGTTTCGAATACTTTTTTGCTTCAGTTCCAGGCTCATAACGTTCCTATTCACCTTGTAAATGGTTGGTTTGGTTCATAACTATTTAACAAAGATTTTTTATGAAACCCTTTGGGAAAAATAATGAGATACATCCACCCAGAAACAAGGTCACTGAAAAACCCTTTCACTCCATTACAGATCGACTCAAGGTTAAACTGATTCAAACCAGTAACATTTGAGTCTTTTTGACCAATTCACTTACAAATCGCTTCATAAGACTCAAAACTTATATACACACAGCAAATATATGCGGTACAGAATAATATAAATACAAAACAGAGAGACATATGGTCAATTTATTGTCTTGTTGTCATTATTTCATGGTCTGTTCCCACGTTCACACTGCAAACTGTCACCTCAAGTAAAATACAACTCAATTCATCAGCGGCGTATGGCTGTGCAGGGAACACTAGTTCGCAAAACTAATGACTCTGTGCTACAAATAAACAGCACCGGTATATATATCACTGCATAAATGACACATTCAGGGGGAAAAAAAACTTCTCTGCAAACAGGCTGCATACTACGGACAGATGCACCGATGGTTTGAATTAATTTACTGCCTTTAATTTGCACAAACTGACATTATACAAGCAGACAGAATTCATTTGGTCGCATATCAAAGTAATAAAGAGCACATAAAGTCTTGTGTTTGTTTTGCAAACGCTATGAAACTGATCAACAATGCATATCGGGGCCATCTGGCGCATCCGCGGCGCGTCCTAAACGTTAATGCAATGATTACCATTCAGTGTGATGAAAACGATACGAGATGTCTTCGTTTAGATCGCCGCGTTCCAGCATGACGCCACGACGGCCGACGATCGCGCGTCGCGGGTTATTTTTATCCTTACTTTGCGCCGTTACGCAACAAACGGGACGTCCAGCACGCGCGATTCATTTTTACGATGCACACATATGTCGGAGATGCGTTCGGAGGATACCTGGACATCCTCCAGCAAAGATGCGAGGCTAAAAGTTCAGGTTTCTGAGTTCGAGGGGTTGCTCAATGTTCCTTTCTCACGGCACACATGCTGTTGCGCTAATAGGAATCGCAGGCCGGGGGGGGATCTAGCGTGCCGGTGTCATATGGGAGTCATCCAAAACTCCAGACAGTTCTGCGGACTGAAGAATTCTAACGGAATTTAACACCGAATTCCAGAGTTCTGACAGTTCAAGAAGTTCAAACACATGTTCCAAACAACTTGAGGCTTGGGATTGCGAGTTGAATAAGCAAAACACATGCATATCTTTACTCGGATACGGAGTAAATAAACGAATGAAAGTAATATCAACAAGTGGAGCCTTGCTGTACAACGTTACCGATACAAAAAAAACGAACTGGTTCTAATGAATCATTCGCACCGGTGCATCCTGAAGCTGAATGCAACTTAAAGGGATGATTCACCCAAAAATGAAAACTGTCAATATTTAAATCACCATCACGACGCACAGACCCGCAAGATGTTGGTTTGTCTTCGAAACCCAAATTAAGATTTTAATGAAACCTGATTTTCAGAATCAACAAGCGCAAAATGCATGGATGAGCTTCGGTGGTTACCATATGTCTTCACTACACAGTGCACGTGTGTTTATACATTCAATCTGTTCATCATATTAAGTGGCTGTATCTGTTCACAACACTTGGATTAAACCGCTTGATTCATATGGTGCCTTTTAAGCTTGGTCGACCTCGACTTTCACATCCACAGACATTAATGCGTCTCAGTTTGCGTTTCAAAGGTTAACCAAAATGCAGTGCGTCTTCGGGAAAAACACGTGGGTAAATAAATGACGAAAATGTAACATTTTTGGGTGAACTTTTCTCGATATAAAGCTTTTTGGAACCGGCTAATTTACATGCATCGACAGCAATAACAAGTTACTCTTGCCACCAAACAACAGAGGTGAGACCCTTGAGCAAGGGCGCTGAACCCCCAATTTTCTGAAGCTGCGGCTAAAACGACGACTGTAGTACATTTTACGTTACCATTTCAGTTCTTCTACTTCAAAACTCCATGTTAAATTACGCATTTCTTTGTAAATGTCTTTTACTAAAAGATTTACTAGCACTTCCTTACTGAAAGTTGTTTCTAAACGTCCCTTCGTTTTTTTTTGTTACTTTTAACATCGAAATGCAGTTGATTCGGTGAATCTTTTTTCGTAAACGATTCACTGATTGGTTTCAATACTGGTCCACCGCACATTTGTTTGTGGTTAAGGAGATTAAATGTGTTCATTGGGGTAAGTGGGGCTTATCTATTAAGTTAGTTTATTATATTTATAGTCTTATTAAGTCACATTTAATAACCAGAATGCACACGGAGATGCAAATGACTCGGTGAATCCTTGCATTTCCACAAACCAATTTAACTATTTTTGTTTTTACCGACTATTACACTAGCATGAGATCAACTTGCATTTACTCGCTCCCCAACGCTGGTCCACCTCCGAGTATTTGTTTGCATACTCGTCTGTTAGTCTCTGACTCGGTGGCTTTGAACTGACAGTGTTTGAGTGTGTTTGTGTAAGTACCCGCTGGCGGCCAGGCCTTGATGTAGCCGGTACAGTGCACAACGGAGTACTGCGCCTCCCCCTCCTTAGACGGGCCAAGACCATTCCTGTGAACGAAAGACACACAAAGAGAATGAAACAAACAAAACATGCCTGCTACTTTTAAGTCGGCGTTGGGGTCATATGAGGATTACGGGCTGCGGGATCTGATTTGGAAAGCCTGCACGAACGTCAGGAAAAATGTTCCTTTTAGCGTTTTCACATCAAAACAGAACACAGAAGCTCGACGGCAACAAAAACACGACTCCATCCGCACACATCAAGATGATTGCAGGTCTGCTTTCCCAAAGCTTGCATTTCAATATCAAAAGTTTGGGCTCGGTAGGATTTATATTAACGTTTCTTCTGCTCACCGAGCCTGCATTTATCTGATCCAAATTAAAGTAAAGCACATTATTATTACACGTTATTACAATCCCAAACGACCCTTTTCTATTTAAATATATTTTGAAATGCAATTAAATCATGTGAGGCAAAGATGGATTTTCAGCATCATTACTTTAACATTTTTTTTTTTCCCCAGATTTTATTTAAGAGTTTTTATTACATGTCTTTACAGACGCTTTTGATCAAACCGATGTATCCTTGTTGAATAAAAGTTCGATTCTTTAAAAAAACAAGACCCAAAAACGATAGGAGTACATGAAATCTCAGTTTAGTACATTTTATAGTTTTTTTCATATTTCTGTTTTAGTAATTAGACAAAAGTAATGTAATGCTATGCCATTAACACAAACTGTAACTGAACTGTGAATCTCGACTATTTCAGACTTTGAATAATACCTTGAAGAACAACATAACATCTTAACAAGCGAAACAAATTCAGTCTGCTGAACTTAAGGTATTAGAAAAGGCAATGGGAAACCAAATTTGCACAATATCCTTGGACTCTGGATAAGGCTTTTTTTTACCCCATCGATTAATACGAAGCACTTCATGCGCCTTTCTCATAATGTTCTTCGTGCGCTCTGTGCACAAGCCCATCCCCTGTCAAATCAGTCAAGATTAGATTTAGATTTCCCATTTACTTTGCGTTAATTCATTTATTTCTGTTTATTTCGGTTTGCGAGCTCAACTGCTAGCCATGCCGTGGCATTTAGTTTGCATTCATTATAATTCTTGTTTATGAGCTCCACTGCGTGAGCAACGGAACGTCATGGGTTTGATTCCCAGGGTAAACACGAAAAGATCAAGCAAGTTCCATTAACGCGCTGAAATAAAGGCATTTCGGATAAAAGGATCAATCAAGCATCATTTCGTTTTTACATTTACCGTCCAATAACGTCCCTCAACCACACAGGCCCTTCTCACCTCTCATCAACAGGCCTTTGTCACTTTTGCATAAACATTTAACACGCAAGCCATTTATCAATTAGACATCTCAATGCACTTTTCTCACAGACGTTCCTAGAAGAGGTGATTCGTGCATTCCAGAGCTGTCAAAACCTGCAAGATATGCAGCGCTGCATGTTTGATGAAGACGAACAGAGAGGGGGCATGCCGCGGAGAGGAGTGCATGGGGTTCAACATCAGGGGTCAAAGGGCAGATTACGGGAACACTGCTGTTACATTCTCAGAAACCATTTTCTTTAAGGAAACCAAATTCCTGGAAGTCGTTCATGTAATGCCAAAGGTTTTAAAAGAGATAACTGTTTCTGCTATACTTTCTTCGTTTCAAGGCTTGTGTTCAAAAAATGAAAAGCTAACACTAAAGTGAAATAAGCAGTTCGAGTAATTCCTTACCGTAAAGCAATTCCTAATATGATTTGACGTATTCAGGTTTATGCAGTCAGATTAAATACGTCTGGCTTATAATAAACTAGTTTGTTTAGATGTTAGCAAATCGAGCTGATTTTTAGGTCACCTGACAAAACATGTTCACATGGTAATACCGTACTACTTGTTTGGTTTGTGTAGTTCTTAATGAGTTTTATTGTAAGTGTAGATTACAAATTTATCAGCAATGCTTAATTCTACTGCACAAGTTCTGCTTTGAATTACAGGATGTTTGGTTGACAGGTTGAATAACTGCAGAATTGCGTGCAAAAAAAGATTCATACCTGTATCTCTTCCTCATGCTGGACAACCGATTCAGTGAGATATGATCCAGTGGAGCGCTGCCGCACCTATAAAGCATTTTAAAACCATTAAAATCTCACCATAAATGGATGAGAAAGCAAATGCATGTACATTTTTGTTAAACAGTAAAGTTTGAAAACCTTAAATTAGTTACATTAATTACTTAAAGTATTAGGTTATCTATGATAATACGATGATTCATATTATTAGACGACCAAAGAAGATTCGGATTAAATAAACGTATTTCATGGGCTGCATTATTCTAAAAAAAACAACAACAAAAAGAAAATACTTAATTAAATTTTTTTTGTTAAACTTTGGAAACTTTTATGGCACGAATAATCACTTAGGTTCACAAACATAATGATCAAAAAACAATGACAAAAATTCAAATAAAATATATTTAATAAAATAAAAATAAATTACATTTCAACAACTTAATTATTTTAAGTTATGGCATACAGTAAATTATCACTCTTTGAATAATTTTTTTTATAATATAAAAAAAGTGTCATTTTTGTGTCACAATCAGCCAATTTGGATTAAATGATATGCACTCAGAGGCTGCATTAACTAGAAAATATTAAAAACTCAACTTATATTAGGTTATCGCATTTTAATAATGTTGATAAAACAATCATTTATTAAATTTTTGGCACGATCAGCAAAGTAGATTCAGATTAAATAATATGTAATCAGAGTCCACGCAGCTAGAAAATATAACATAACAAAAAAAAAATCAAACAAATAAAAGATGATATTCTAATATTCAAGTTACCATGTTATGACTATATATATATATAGCTGTTATGATTTGAATCCATCCAGTAAAGACTATACGAGTGACCTGAAATCTCTGACCCTGTTGAGGGGTAAAATAGTTCACATCTGTTCCAACTTGAGCTGTTTATCTCCCAAAATCACTTCCACTCAACCTGGCAAGACAGTCTGTCGTCCCTCGGGTCTTTGTCAAATAAGTTGTCCAGTGTTCATGAATGCAAGGTATGCAAATAAACAGCATGTACGTTTCTGGATCACAACAAGCAAGGAAGCGAGCAAGCGTCCCTCAGAGTTGAGTCACGACGTTTAACAGCATTAAAGCATTGTGTAAGAACTTTTAAGAACGACGCTCGTGTTTTTTTCAGGGGTTCTGTTTATCTCGAGCGTTTTAACACACGCTCAACAGATGCGCTCATCCGCTAGCATGCGGTTTCAATCTGTCAAAGAGCCACAAATAGAAAACATTAAACATGAACACAGTCGCTAACGCTCATATTTATGTGCTGAAGGAAGCACAAAAACATATGCGGCTTAATCGTGCATTATGTTGGAATTTGCTCGTCACGGTTGGCGACTTAAACTGGCACGGACGTTCGAATCAAATTCGGGAAGTGCATGTTTTCATCTGGTGTTAAATATAGACCAAACAACATTATGAACGAAAACACCTTTTAAGCATGCCGCGGGAAGGACAGGAATGTTCGGCAACAACAACAAAAATCAGGTTTCTGTTCGCCTCGTTGCTAAAAAATCCAATTATTATTGCATTTTGTTGTCTTGAAAGTTCATGCACGCTTTAAAAACGGTACAATTATAGTGTTATGGTCAGAATGAGAGTCAAACAAAAACACTTGGATATAGAGAGATATTTTTCATAAGGGATCATAATGAAGATGCATAGACTCTGGTTGATAGTCATTTCTATATTTTTGTGCAATTAGTTAATAAACAGAGGTGTGAATTTGTTTATAAGCAGTGATAATGTTATTCAGCTCACTTATATATTAACCTTTTAAAACATCATACAGCGCAATTAATTTTTGAGTTATAAGACCTGAATGGCCTCCATATGCGTATGGTATGCCAGTATCTGTGTTATTGGTTCAAGGCATGTTTCTTGCATTGGGAATTGAACTTGCAAGCTTCTATTTTCAATTCCTGATGGTTTACCACCACACGACAGCTTATGATCGACAGGAGAGCATGGACTATACCTCATTCTGCAGATGAAGGAACGTCTGGAGCCCATACACATTCTCATAGAGGACTGCTGTCCTTCCTTTTTCACCGTCCCTGTCTTCAGGTCCAGAATACGCCCTGAACATCAACACAGAAACAGGAAAGAAGTTAAATTAAGAAATGGCATTTTAATCATCTAACAAAATCCCTTCCGTGACATTTAAAGCAGACATAACACGCACAGTTATGTTAATCTTGAGTATCCACAGAGCAGTACGACATCTCTGAGTTTTATCAGATATACAGAAGACAGCCAGAGCTTTACGCCTCTCTCTGAGCTGCTGGAGATGTGACGTGGGCAGAGTTAGAGAGTCACGAGCATAAGTGATCATCTGCGAGCGGTGACATATATATAAAACAGGGACTAAAACTTCATGGACTCAAATGAACTACAGATAAAAATGTAGATACAGATTAAATAAAATGCATTAAAGGGATGCATGCATTAAGCAGAAAATAAAAAAATGAAACCTCAACTTAGTAAGGTTTTCAAATAAGTTCTGGCACAAATATTTTTGTCGACAATGCTAGATTTTTGTTAAACTTTTACATTTGCAAACCACGACTCAATTTTATGGCACAAATGAACATTTCAGTAAAAAAATATTTTATCATTTTTATGTTGATAATGAAAAAAGATGAAATACTAAAATGCCTATATATATATATATATATATATATATATATATATATATATATATATATATATATATATATATTTATTTATTTTTTTTTTTTTTTTTGCAGTTTTTTTTATTATTATTATTATTTATTTTTTTGCAGTTTTTCCGTTTGACCCCGAGCAAAATCGACACAACTATTAAAATAATACTGTTTTTGTGTCAAGGAATGTAGTTTAACTCCTATTTGAAGCTTTACCCCGGTCAGATCTTCTTGAATTTGCCCCCGACTGAATCACTGACTAAATGTCAATCGGCTGCTCGTCTTCACTTGTTTATAAAGAGTCAACCAAATGTCTTTCACATAAAATTACTATTAAGGTGCATCTTCTGCTGGGATGCATGACTATATCAAGCGTCAAACACATCAAAAAGAAATGAACCATTTCCCCAACTTTGGAAGCACCAGCTATTAAGCTATTACCTCGTATCATTTTAGCATCACACACCCAACAGCAGCACCCACTGCACTCATTTGACTAGATTTACGAGAGTGATTCGGCATGGTTAATTTTTATTGTGTCTTTACCTGCAGTAAAGAACAAATGCTCTTTGTCCAATTCACTAGTATAGTCGATTACTCGTACACGTCTCTAATTTAAATCGTGGCCATAATGGCCTCAAGTTACGAAATGCATTTCTGATTTGCTGCAGTGACAGTTTGCAGAAGTGCCTTTCAGGGGCCGTTCAGACCTAAAAAAACAATCCCATAACCAACAACAAGCGTGCCCACAAACATATACAGATGCACAGTAAACGTTATGACCGCCTCGCTCAACGCTACAACATCTGCTCGATTACAATGCACAGAAGACCGGCTAAAATAATCCAATCACAACCATTTTAAAGTTGTTTTTCCCCATCCAGCGAAGCTAGAATAAGGGAGGAACGCGATCAGAAGAAGCCAAAAAATGTTATTGGCTTAACAAAACACCCGCAACAATAGTCAAATAGTGAGTTATACTTCTCGGAATGCTGATACCTATAGGACAAAAGCTTGGGATTATTGAAGCCTGAAGTTATTTCCATAAACAAATTAGCTGACATGCCTTTCAGCGGAGAAGAAGCAGTCTCCGAACTGATCCGGTGACAGCTGCTAAAGCCCCCAGGAGCAGATCTAATTGTCGAGAAGTCTTTCCACTGAAGGACAGACGCCAAGAACGTTGGAAGCATTTAAAAGCTATTAATACTCCTCTCGAAGACGGATAACAACACGACCGCTCGAGAACATCGAGAAAGAGGCCCTTGGTGGTTGTTGTTCAACAAACAATTGGGTGAATAACCATATGGAGATGATAAACGAAACCGGACTGTAATCGTAACTCATCCAGATGGTGACCCACTGACCTACCAACAACCCAATAACACCGAAAAGGTCAGACGTGCTGTAATATAGGCCTTTCAACAAGGCAAAACATAGGTGGAAATAGAAATTTATTTCAACCGCAAAAAGGTTTTTTGAGGCCAATATAACAACAGTTTAGTGATGTCAAATTAGACAGGAATTTTTCCAGACTTCAACCGCAATCACTTCCAAAATGACTCTGACCTCTCGGCCTCCCCAAACTTTTTTTTTTTTTACTTTCTGACTTCTTCCAGCAGTCAAAAGAGATTTCGTGTATGTCTGAGGTGATGCAGCATGACATGAAACTGGATGGAAGAGGAATACAAAGAAACATCTTACGTATATACCAAACAATCATACAGCCTAGATATCTTAGACGGGGAACCAGATGCTACCAAAACGAGGGCAACAATAAACCAAAACGAACAACCATTTGAAACAGGCAACAGATTTCATCTTTCTAATTCAATTGACTTCACGGTTTGAACTTGGTGGAGTTCTTACCAAAGTATTTCTTATTTTTGTGTCTTATGTGGCAGACAACGTCTAAGTTTGAGACTAAGTGGAACCAGACACTCCAAAGACAAGGACAACAATAAACCAAAACACCATTTGCACTAGTCAATGGAATTCATCTTTTCAATTCAGGGGACCTGATGGTTTAAACTAGACAGAGGACACAATAAAAACCCTCTTTGGTCCCACCTCAATCAGTCTTGTCTGAACTAGTAAGAGTGCATATGATGCACACACAATACACATGATGGTTTACCTTTTGTGCAATATAACAGGAATGTAAAGAAACATATCACACACCATTTATATAAAATAACCTTAAGAGACACAGAGGTGGGACATCATCAGATGGATATATGAAACTTAGTCTCATGTAACTTAGTCTTCGGAGTGACAGCAAAAGATCTGAACTCCAAAGCAGATTTCACTGGTCAAGAGGCCGCCTGACAGACTTGTAAAGCAATCAATCACAGTTTGCTTTGTTTAGTATCTTGTTAAGGTGCTTGAAAATGTAAAAAAAAAAGACCAACATGTAAACAATAACTCAAGAAAGTTCAATAAAGTTGTGCTAGTTTCCCGGAATAATAGCACGTCTACGTCTTCACACACTTTTGACAATCCTGCATTTAGTTGATCCTGATGCACAGTCACTGTCACAGTTGTAGACAGCTTTCAGCTTTCTTCTTAGAGGTGGAGGTTTGGCTTCAAGATGGCTTCGTTTCCAAGAGGATGGTTAAAGAACATGACACACACACGCCTCCAAGAAATCCTGTAGAATTCAACTATCCATCAGATGCCCAAAAGTGTTTCCCATTTTCGTGCCTTATGCATCAGACTTCAGACAACAGTCTGTGGGCATCATGTCAAAGTCTGAGAATAAGTGGAACCAGAAGACTCAAAAACGAGGACAACAATAAAACAAAACAAACAACCATTTGCTATAGGAAACAGATTTCAACTTTTAAATTTGTATTGACACGATAAAAGCCACAGATCAGTTTAAAGTAACTCTATTTGATCACCCCTAAATCAGTCTTCTTGTTTGCTCTGGTATAATTGAGTGCTAGTCATGAACGCACAACGGTTTGAGTTTTGGTACAGAATACTTCAAGATAACAAAGGAATGTAAAGACGCATACTGCGGCAGGTATATGAAAAATGTAGAGAGATTGAGAGTTGGGACATCGTTAAATGGATAAGTGTAACCAGGCACTGCTAAGACAAAGACAACAATGAACCGAAACAAACAGCCACTTGCCGCAGGCCGACTTTTGAATTCTATTGACCTCATGGTTTAAACTTGTTAGAGGACACAATAAAAGCCATTGACCAGTTTTACGGTAACTCTCTTTGATCGTGCCTCAATCAATCTTCTTGTTTGCACTGGTATGAGTAAGTGCTAGTCGTCTATGCATGATGGTTTGCTGTTTTGAAGACCTGCGTGGGTTTGGATGACCGTTCCTCAGCCTCCTGCTTCCCAAAGCAGAGCTCAGCAGGTGGGGTTTGCTTTGGACCACTTTCCCTGGACGCTTCCGCAACGGAGAACTTTGGTTGATCTTTCAAGAAGTCCAACACCAGGCATGGGAACATCACTTCCTGACAAGCACGGCTCCTCCAACTTCAACTCCATGACCACGTGAAGGGGATCTAAGGACAACGCTTGGAGGAATGAGCAAATGTTAGCCAGAAATCCCAGATTGGTCCCAGAACCACAAGGACATCCAAGCAAAATCCCCAAGTCCTCTGAGATGAAAAAGGCACAGTGTGGAATCTGGGCAAAGGCCTGTTTCATTAGCATCAGAGAAGCTGCTTCGCCACACATATATGCCCCGTTCTGCCACACAGACTCCATTGTTTCTCCTCTGCGGTGGGCAAGTGTATCATTATTATTCAAAAAATGAACAAAGCAACAAAAATGGCAAATATCCCAGGCCATAAACCCCAGCCAAGTTAAATATTTAAGCGGCAGTCGCCGTCGACAAGACCGTCATAGATGGAAGGACAAACAGAGAGTGTTGCCAGAAAAATAATCGCTGTCCTTCAAGGATTAATATTAAACAAAAAAATAAATAAATAAAGCTTGTAATGAGAACATTATCTTAATCAGTGAAGTATGTTTATAAAAATAAACTCTGGAAGTTTAGTCATCGTCTACAGAATGCTCTTCTGAGTTTAAGTCCCATTAAGTCACTTCATGTTTAATTTCCACAGACAATTTCGGATCGGACGTTGCTTCAATCTATAACCTTAAGGAAAACCTATTTGATTAGCATTTCATTTATATTCAACCTCTTACTCTGATGCATTCAGAAGAAACTTTCATCCAAAGCTGATATTCATTTGATCAAGCCATGCATTCCTTTGGAATCAATCCCACAATATTGGCAAACGCTTGTACCATTCTTTACAAACAATAACACATATATTGTTATTATTCAAATCATCAGCGTTCTCGTATATCTGAGCTCATTGTGCTAAGATCAGTCATTCGTTTTCATTTCATGCTACAGCTCATAGCTCACAAAACTTGTAAACAAGTTTAGATACATAGGCTACGGGCAACAAAAACTAATTTGTGCATTCTTTGCATGTCGCAAAGCACGCTTTAATAATTGATGAGAAAATATTTCATTTTGTCACCATGAAGATGAATTGCATTGCAAAAATTCTGATAGTTCAACAGAATGTGTGACTCTTGGCATCGTGTGCATAACTAATGTTATGTAAAAATGTCTCTAAATGGCAGAAATGCCCTCCGTGGGCCATTCATTATGCTTTATAATACACATTAGGATCGGTTTTATGTGCCAGTGAAACGTGGTAACCAGAGCTAAAATGCATTACAATACTTTCCTATTCATAGGAACAGCTTTAAAAAGTATAATGCATTAAGATCAACGCTAAATCTGACACCTCGTGTGTTTTTAATATTACATTATGCTTTGCAATTCGCAGCACTCTTTAAAAGCATAATAATTTATGGGTTATGTGATTACAAATGTGCTGTATATACAAATCGCAACGCATAAAGCATACTATTATGATGCATTACGAAGGCAGGCTTCAATTAAAATGTTTCCGTCTATACATACATATATATGATTATGTATATGAGGACAGATTGTGTAGTTTTATACAGGTGTGTGGTGTTGTGTGGTCTGATGGATGGTGTGCGAGATCTCACTGATGTCTCCAGCCATCATTTCCCACTTCAGGAAAAACACACACACACACACACACACACACACACACACGAAGCAGCCCAAATCACTCTTAATCAATTATGTATGCAGAGCCAACCCTTAACATTCCAGCGCAGAGAACACATTAGCGGAGGAGAGTTTGAGGAGACACGGAAAATATCTCCCTTGGCCGCTTCATTTGATCGCTTTATCACTAAAACATATGAGGTTATCAAAACCTCATCAAGAGCTCCATAATTTACCCGCAATATTTTATCTGGACCTTTCTGCAAGGACAGAATTCTTTCTAAACTTGCGAGCTCCTTCGATCGGAAATTCCTCACTGCCCTTTTATAAAGAATTTTTATTTGCTATAAAGTTGGATCTGATATCCCTGTGGAAATGCTTCAATTTGGCGCAATTTTGTCATCACAAATTACTCTACCGTTCAAAAGCTTTCTTTTTTTTTTTTTTTAAAAAGAAATAATGCCTTTATTCAGCAAGGACGCGTTAAACCGATTAAACGTGACGGTAAAGACATTTGTAATATTACAAAAGATTTCCATTTCATATAATTGCTGTACTTTTGAACTGTCTATTCATCGAAGAATCCTGAAGAATCACATTTAGAGTTGCACCATTATTTTTTCAGACGTCTCCTTTCATCAGCTGTTTGCAAAGTGGCCCACATTTGGTTCCTGACCATTACAAATGAGTATAATTTACCATACTTAAATCCAATATCAAAGGGCCTTAAGAGTCCGTTTTAATACGAGGACATTAAGATTTTTTAATACTAACTGAGGTACAAGCATGCAAACTTTGAAAAAAAACACAAGTAGTGCCTTTTCCCCATTTTGAACTGTCGCCTATGGCACGTAACGCAACAAAGATTGCTAAAGTCAACAGATTTCACTAACAGGCCCACCGATCTCCGTGTAAAAATAAAATAATGATGCTGCCATCTTTCTAAAGTCAATTTCCTTCCCGTAATTAACAGTAATAAATCCGGCTGGATTACTCAACACAAACACATCCACGACATTTCATCTTTTGATGCATTTCCTTGGCTAGAATCATTTAGTTATTTATATTTTATTTTACCTTACCTTTTTTTTTTTTTTTTTTTTTTACATGCGATGACTGAATGTGATAGCGCTGCTCTTAACGTATTTAATGGAATAAACGCAGCCTCGAAGATTCTTTCAAAAGCGAGCTCAAGCGAAAGAAAGAGACAAACGAAACCCCAGATGTGGTCGCGCATTTCTGGACCCCGCTAAATATGCGCACGATCATTTTCAAATTAGAGTCAAACACATCGGTGCGTTTCATGTCACAGCCAAACCGCTGGATGCTAGATGCGCCGAATAAAATGGCACAGAGATGAATGCGGCTGCCTCTTTGCATATAAAGCGAACTCCGTGAGTCCTGACAGGGCTCATATTACTGTGGCGGATAACAGCAGGCACTTTGACCCCGCGTCTCATTTAAATGTGGTCCGAGCCACACCGTCGGCCGGTCCTTTCAAAATAATCATCGTATCACGAGCGGTTGACATAATGAACTGTGACAATGCCCTGCTCGCGCCTTGTCCGACTGTAAAGATGTTTTATTACGTGGGTGGATATTCTCATACGGCTCACTGAAACTTTTTAATAAAAGGAAATCAGACAAGAACGACAAGAGGGCTCCGAGAGACCACACTGAATCATTCCGGCGATCGCTGTAATTAAATTATACAGTCGCTGCATGCTTGAGGGGTCGGCGTTTCACCGTAATTATCATATACTAAAACCAAAATATAGTTTTTAATGCAAAATTAGGTTTGAAGCGTACAGTGTGTTGTGTGTGAGGTATGCAAATTTCTGCATGCATAAACTATACAACAAATGTTTCCCATAATTCTTGATAGTTCATTTAAATTGCTGTGATGGAAACATTTTTTAAATAACTTTGACTTATCTGATGTCTACAAATATTAAACCAATTTCTCAAAACTTTCTACTGTATTAAATTGTGCATGAAAATATATGTAATAATAAAAATATATAATATTATATATATATATATATATATATATATATATATATATATATATATATATATATACATATATATATATATATATATATATATATATATATATATATATATATATATATATATATAGTAGTATATATATATATATATATATATATATATATAGTATACACATATATATATATATATATATATATATATATATATATATATATATATGTGTGTGTGTGTGTGTGTGTGTGTGTGTGTGAACTGATTAAATTCACAACTTGAATGCAATGCAAATTTGGATAAAAAGTTCCTGTGGTCTGCCAAATGCATTAACATAAAAATGCTTACAACGTGTCCTTGATATAAAAACCGAATTAGAACTAAAAAAAGCCATTGCAGAAACTAAAAAATACTAAAAATAATAAGTCAAAACTACAATAACCTTGCCACTGCGTATCTGAAGGAACGTCTGACAGATTATGTGTTCAAAATTACATGACTCACTCAAAATATTCTGCTGCATTTCAATGAGGCCAAGACGGAGAGATTGCCCACAGTAAAAATGTGTGAAAAAAAAATCATGTCTGAGGTGAATAATTCATCCTTTGGTTTATTCAAAAGCATTGTGAGTGTCCACAAGCAGAGAAAACAGGCTGTGTCTGTGGTATGTGTCTGGCTCCCTCTAGTGGAGAAAAGCATAATGAAACATTTATTGTGGGCAAAATCCAATTATTTAGAGCATTTGAGGACACATGCATGATTCAGGGAACATCTACTTGTATTGCACTGTAATATGCGAAGACCATTCGAAAATAGCGTGCATTAAAAATGCTGCAAGCTATTTTTGAGAAATATTATGCATAAAATGCAGATCTATCTGACAGATATCACTAAAACAGGTGTCTAGAGAAATCAAACCAGTCTCTGTGAAAGCACTAGCCTCAGTAAACAGCAAAAAGAGTCTCACAAGTGTCTCTGCCCAATCAGTAACACTATTTGTCTCTGAATAAATCTGCATATCTTTAACTGCAATTAAAGGAATAGTTTGCACAAAAATGACGATTTGTTGAAAATGCACTCACTCCAAGGCCCTCCAAGATGTAGAGACGAGCGTTTCTTCATTAGGTTTGGAGAAATACAGCATCAAATAGTCCAAACAGATGATGCCCTATATGCATAACATTGCTTTCTGTCTGAATCAGGAGAGAAGTATGAACAGATCGCGCTCTGTCTGAATCAGAGCAGCTCTAAACAGCGCTCTTCACGAGTGAAAGGATTTTGACGTGAGGATTTTCGCGAAAGGATTTTACGAGGATATCTGGACTGGTTTTTGGCCGGTAGCTTGAAGTCAAAATGCCTTAAAGGTGGATTTGTTTCTTAAGAGGAGCTTTTCACTTCACAAGACGTTAAATGATGGACTGGAGCGGCTGGAGCGTGTATCGTCGCTTTTATGATCTAAGACTCTCATTCTGACGGCACCCATTCACTACATTGGCGAACCATTGGCGAAGTGATGGAATGCTTTTGTGTTGCGATGAAAAAGCGAACTCATCTCCATCTTGACTATATTTTCTACTCATTTCTGGGTGAACTATTTTGTTGAATATGAGAAAGCTAGCGGATAGCTTTCTCCTGGTATTACACAACTTGAAAATATAGGAAACAGTTCAAATGTCACTAAGTAGGAAGCAGAAAAATGCAGAAAACTTGACCTAATCCTCATCTAACACTGATTCTATCGCTTATATCGTACGATCGTACCAAACCTAAAATGGTCGGTCCGATAAAATCAGTGCATTTTAAATCACAGTCGACTATTTTTCCACCTTGTGTGTTTTTTTTATTGGTGCGATAACGACAAAAAAAATACCGCTCCCTGTCAAAGTTCGTTAGACATCGTCAGGATGAACAATGCACGAATAAAATTAAAGTTTCTGGAGCACAGAAAACAAACCTCACTGGGGTTTAACGGGGAGGCACTTCACATAGCAAACATTTCCACAGAGCCACTGAATATTGCCAGTAAATTCAGAAACAAAACATCTGTCTGTGATCAAAATCCCCAAAACAGACGACGGGTCACGCAACGGGACGATAATATTTAACATCAACAGAGCGGGTTTCCATGTCTGAGAGGGCCAAGTCGAAGTCCTGACCTCCGAGGAGCTCGAAACAAGTCGAAAACCCACATAAACCATCTGGTTCGAAGGAATCACCTTCGCTCGGACATCTGTACGCGATCCTACCTAAATGTCTATCTCGTATTTACGTTCACAAAAAATGAAGTCGAGGCAGCGCCCGATTCTGATCCCTTTTCAAAACGACAGCAACGGAGAAAATACTCACAAACGAGCAGCAATTACGTTCTCCTAGAAAGTTCATTAGCTCGATTTTCAACCGTTTGTTCAATCTTCGAATGCAAATTGTGGCAAACAAGCGGTGGTTGGTTTGAAAACCTCACAGCTGATTAAAGTCACCGCCGCCTCGCTCTCGTACGAGCGTTCCCTGCAGAGGAATACGAAAGACCAAGCATTCGGCGCTCGTGTTGCGTGTAGCACGGCCTATTTTCGTCTTTAAATGCTTCCAGCGCCAAAAAATGTGTGTTTTTGCTGCCTTGAACTCGCGAGCAACACGTGAGCGTCGCTCTTGACCTTGTTGCTTCATACTGCGTGGAGAAATTCGTACATTTACTCAACGAGGATATATTAAATTGATCAAAAGCGGCAGCTCTTTTGAACTGAGAAAAGTGCATCCGCGTTCCAACAAAAACGTCAAGCAGCACAAACGCATATAACATATTATGAAATGTTTCCAATCAGCATATTATGATAAATGATTAATAATAAATCGAATAAAAGCATATAATGTGATTATATACAGCTCTTGCACTCACTATATAGAATCACATTATAGCATGGTGTATTTAATATTAATATCATTTATTAATTTTTACAGTCCCAATACGACAAATACACGATTCACGTTGTAAGCGCTAAAAACATTCATCTTCAGGAGTTGGACTAGGCCGAGATGGAAATGTGTTGGATCAGCTCTTTCAAACTGCTGAGTCCAACTCGAAGTCTAAAACTTGACATTTATGATATCCAGCGTCCAGCGGAAAGCACTTGTGCTCCAAGACATGCTACGACGCCGAAGCCCAATCATTCCCTGCTCCTCAGTGATCCATCAGTAGCTACGTTTCCGTCCAAAGTCTGAATCTATGCCCAAAAGTAGAATATCGCATAAAACATCAGATAAAGTAGCTTTCATCCGACGAGCGAAAGAGAACAAGAGCACTATATTTGAGAAGCCACTGCATATGATTATATTAATTAGCGAAAAATATAGTGAACGATTGATTGCGTTCAAAATTGTTTTTATTTACATAATAAATCTGTATGCACTGTGTATGTGTATTACGTATATAGAAATCTTTTATTTTGGATATGATTAATTAGACACACACTGGGCAACTTTTTGAGCAATTTTACCGGGCTTTTTTTGAGCAACGTTGCTTGCGCACTTTTCAATTGACAAAAAGGATAACAAATTTCTATCCAGGACCATTTAGATAAGTCTCGGGCCCCGAGTTGACCGTTTATGGCAACGTTTCCAAAAGCTGCCTGGCAACATTGCTCAAAAAGATGCCCAGTGTATCATCAGCTCTAGTTGAGTAGTCTCCGGTAAATGCGTTTCCGTCGAATGCATTGAAAGGCGATGGGCGTCAGACTCTCACCCGTCATTGAGTTCTCAGATGTGCTCAGCTGCTCCCTCAGTTTGTCCACGTCATCCGGATGGACCTGCTCAAAGAGCGTGCTGCCAAACCACTCGGACTGCGGATGGTTCAGAACGGGGGTGACAGAATCTGATACGTAGATAACGCGACCCGTCTCGGCCGCCACCACGAATAGAAAGCCGTCAGCCGCCTCCAGAATCAAGTGCTTCAGTTCCTGTGACGGCAAACAGAGGGTTTCAAATAATGTTTATAAAACGGGCAGCTCTTTTCAATGATTCTGATTGGCTGAGCCGCATTTGCATTTGCGTGCTGCTCGGCAACCACTTTGTTGCAACCACAACTGTTTCTGAGGAACTACAATGTTTGGCGGAAGGATACTATAATTTTTTTTTTTATACCATTTTTGTTTGCTGTGTTTTATGTTGTGAAGCCTTGGCACGTATATTGAATAACCATCTTCTAAAAGCAATAAGCCCTGTGAAGTCATGATTTACAGTAAACTGAGTCTGCATCGTGCCTAGCAATGCTCTTTAGCTGCTAGAAATTCACTGTAGACCACGACTTCCTGTGAACTGACTTTTAAGAGATATTTAGAAAGTTAGAATTTTGTTCTTTTTTTTTTGCTCATCGTATTTATATATATATTATATATATATATATATATATATATATATATATATATATATATATATATATATATATATATATATATATATATATATATATATATATATATATATATATATATATATATATATATATATATATATATATATATATATATATATATATATATATATATATATATATATATATATATATATATATATATATATATATATATATATATATATATATATATATATATATATATATTGTCACCATCACCCCGTCCTTATTCGCCGCCCTTCACCAGGCTCACACGGATATATACAGTCAGGTCTGGCGGCGTGTGACGAGGCGCATATATATATCCCGTCACAGTGGTATATATAGACGGCACAGTTGGGCGACATCTATATATATATATGGAGGAACAACGGAGACTCGCTCCCAGCCACCAGGAAGGGTAAGTGGCGCTTGCTTATGGTATATATATATATATATGCGTGGCGGCGACCGCCTATATATATATATATATATATATATACCCCGTCCTTATTCGCCGCCCTTCACCAGGTGGGAGTGTGTGTCGAGAGGAGGGGCTATATATATATATATATATCCCGTCACAATATATATGTATATATATATATATATACATATACATATATATATAGTGGTGAGAATATGGAGCTCATACTCAAACAAAACAAAAAAAACTATTTGTTTACTCTAAACTGGGCAAAATAATTACATTTATATGGTAGGCATATGAATATAAGTCAAAATACATTAAAATATTGAAATGCTTGGTTTTAAGACCAAAGCCCATTAGTTTCAAAGCACATTATGCAATGCAGTGATAACAGAGAGATGAGCAAATAAATGATCCTCAAAAGCCTGATCTCACTCGACGCTCACATTTTAATACGATTTTTCTATAAAATAATAACAACCTAAATTGCTCCAGTATCTTGAAATATTGCTAACAATATGAAAGCTATTCTTGTGTTGTGATGCTTACAAGAGAATGCAGCATCAGTCCGACGACAGAAAGCATGTAACAGACTGCGTGTTTTGATCATTTAAACCATCTGAAAATTGCAAATCATGTACGACAGAGCCAAATCTATAGGGTGAATATTATAGGGCCAATATTAAACGCATCCCTGATGTATCGAACGCCTCAGGCCAGTTATATCTAACCTGTTCGGTCAGGAAAGAGGGTTTGTAAGCGCCGTCGGTTGAAGTGTTCCCCGTCCCTCTCATGGACTTCATGTGCGAGACGGCCATGCGCAGGATGGTGAGTTTGTCTGGTTTCCTGGCTAGAGCGCTGCAGGTGGGCACCATGTCCGACAGCTCTGTGATGTACTGGGTCATCTTATTACGCCGGCGACGCTCGATCTCGCTGTGGTTCTCTCTGGATGGAGAGAGGAACAACACTGCCATCATTAGCACGCAGTGAGAGCTGCACGGTGGATAATTACCATTAAGGATATCGAAACCGATTTTTATCATTTTATAATATAATGCATTTTAAGTATTTTATTATAAGCATTACTAAATAATGCATAATAATAAATATTATTATTATTACTACAGATATATTACACAGTATATAAATATCAGTATTAAAACGTTAGGTGTAGTTATAGTCATAGAAATTAAATAATAATTGTTTTTTTGCTCATCGTGACAAGTAATGTTGTGAAATAATATTACGGTTTAAAATAATGGTTTTTTCCGTCACTCATTTTTCCAGTCTTCAGTGCCACATGATATCACACAAATCCGAATATTTATGATTAATGTTGGAAACAGTTGCGTTGTTTAATATTTTTCGGAGCCTGTGATGTTTTCGGGAACCTTTGATGAATAAAAACGAGCAAATATCCGAAAACAGGTATCTTTTCTAGCAACCATCACTTTTCATCAATTTAACATATCCTTTTTTTTTTTTTTTTTTTTTTTTTTTTTAAACAAAGAAAAAAATGACTGATCCCATATTTTTTAATGATAATGTACACTGTTGTAATTCAATAGAAAATGTAATTTTTTTTAATAAGTGTGTGCACAGATCCTCCTCTTATTTGTATAATTGCAATTGCGAAATTTCAACAATCACCATCACCTACCTATGTCTGCTCTCATGTACTTATAAGCATTCGACGTTGACCTTGATTGATAAGCACATAATTACGAATGCCTACAGAGTTGGCATTCGCGACCCTCGTTACGCAGAAATAAATTTATTCGGCTCGAGCTTTCTTTTCAAACTTGTGGGGGAAAAAAAATTCTTCCTCGGACCGCTCTGCGGCAACACTTCTTCTTCGACCGAAACGCTCAAAAAAGTGTCCGAGAGGATAATTTAAGACTCTTTTTTTTTACTTCATTTCTGTGATTTAGCTGAGACTCCGGCGATAAACTGAACGGTGACAGATGCGGACCAATCTTTTAAGTGGAAAACGCGAACCGATAAATCTTCGGAGGCCAGGCTGCTGTATTAGTCCACGGAGCGCAATGGCTCAAAGCAACGCGACAATTTCAGATGAGAGTGTCAGCTGAGGATAATTAAATACCCATTTAAGATTAGATCTAGACAGAGTCGCTCGTGTGAGGCCGAGGTCGCTCCTGATGCCGGCAGGGGCCTGATTTCTAGCTATCCTGAGGGAACCTCCCCAAGACAGCCCTACCTGGCATAACGCTCCTTATCACCGGGAATCTGATCATCGTCATACCTGACGGGAGAGAGAGGAGATCACAATAAGATACATGAGCCCGAAAGCCTCAGTTACATCACTTTTAGGTTTTATGATTGTGGCTCAGATGGAGTGATCATGGGCCGCGTTTTGGGTTACACTGTGTGAATATGGCAATATAATAATGGACTGAGAGCACTGAATAATGAAAAACAACAAAAAAAGAGACAAACTGAGGTGTCTGTATCCCAACATATAAACTCACTTTTTTTATTAACTGTGCCTCCAAGAGGAATTTGGAGTTTTATTTAAGGGTTACTGAGATTCTATTGGTTTTATCATATTTATATAGAATTAATATTATATAGTATTTCAAACTATTTTTTTATTTTCTAATTTTAGTACTTTAGTTATGTTTTTGTCACCTTAATTAGTTATATATATATCTATATATATATATATATATATATATATATATATATATATATATATATATATATATATATATATATATAAATAAATATCTTTAGTATATATATATATATATATATATATATATATATATATCTTTAGTATATATATATATATATATATAGTATATATAAATATATATATATATATATATATCTTATATATATATATATATATATATATATATATATATATATATCTTCTTATATATATATATATATATATATATATATATATATATATATATATATATATATATATATATATAAGATAAAAAAATTATTTTAATTAATTTTAAAAGTTGTGAAAATTAGATACGCTGTCTATAACTAACATATTTATTTATTTACTTATTTACGGATTTAGTTTTATTTTACATGATTAACTCATTATACACCAACACTGGCATTGCATTATATTATAAAATATCAAAAAGCGATAATTTTTTTTTAATTATGCCACTTGTTAAGCAACACATTTGCCTGTTTGTCTCGTGCATTTCAGACATCAGACAAAAAAAAACAACATAAATGTGTAGCGTAACAAATTTCAGTTATACCATCAATTAATCAACTTCTTATTGTTCCAAACCAATGTGCCGCTGTTGTGGTTTTTACGTAATATACGTTGATGTTTTAAATCAGCGAGGTCTTAATGCATTGTTTTGAAGAAAGCAATGCTTTCTCCTCTGAGCATAAACTATCACTTCTCTATTTTTGAAGTTGCAAATAAAACAACCATTAAAGAAGCCCACTTTAAGAAGGAAAGTAACTTTACGGTCATGTTTAAATCGACGCCTTTTCGCTGGAACTTCTCGTAAATTAGTCGAGCGAATCCTACATGCATCCAGCGTATCGTTCTGCGTAGCACATAGGTCTGGAACAACCTGACGGTGATCAATTAATGCCAGCGACTGCGGGAGAGGAACAACCGGAGTGTGTCCCGTATCTCCAGCAGAGGTCAGTGTCTCCGTTCCCACGCTAGCTAAATGTGAGGCGTCTTTACCGTCAGGCGTAGCGCAACTACGGATACAGCTCCTTTAAAAGAACATGAACTGAAAGGAAACCGTAAGTCGAGGGCAACAAAACATGAGCGATGTCTTGAAATGGCACAAACGCTGTGGCGCAGCTGAAAGACACGGTCAAACAACAGAAGACATAAAAAGAAAGGACATGGTTGCGCGGTCTGATTTGTTTCTTTGGAAAGCTCGGGAACAAGTGGGAGAAGTTTGCCTTGAAAATTTGCTGGGTCCCTCGCCGTCCTCGTCGTCGAAGTCCATCCTGAAACGAGACAGATAGAAAATAAATCAAACACGCTCGCTCATTTGAAAACGTTTGCACGCGGGCAGCTTAAGCAACAGAGAAAAAACGGCTTTGTATAAATCCGATCAAGCTAAACAAAGATAACGCGGACTAATCGCAAAACATAGTTTGTGGAGAAAACTACGCTTACGACGGGGAGGTTCTGGAGCAGATTTGACTTGGTTTCTGAAGTAAGGGACAGAAGTTTCCTATTAGTGATTAATATAAAGCTGACGGCGTGTGAGAGAGCTCTTGAGTCAGAGCCTCTCTGATGTGGTTGTGTGGGCAGCTGAAGTGTGTTCTCCATGGAAACAATATTCGCCAGCACTCGACGACAACAACAACGCGGCACGACCGTGAAGCGGTAGATATTGAATTTTAACAGGCTAAAAGAACTTAGGTGCTACTTAAATTATATTTGAGATCATTACCTATCATTGTTTTCACAGTAGCTCCTCTCTTAAAAGTGAACGAGGCCGGTATCAGGCAGGACGTATTTGGCTATTTAGAAATGCATTCTTTCAACCAATAACTAAGCAACTAAGCATGTACATTTATCTATATATTTTAAATGAAAAAGGCATTTTGAATAAATATATATATATATATATATATATATATATATATATATATATATATATATATATATATATATATTTATTTATTTATTTTTTTTTTACATATAAAATAATACAAATCTATTTTATTACACAGTTGTGTTTGTTTGTATATATATATATATATATATATATATATATATATATATATATATATATATATATATATATATTTTTTATATTTTTTATATATATATATATATATATATATATATATATATATATAATAATAAAAATCTGTTTTTATATTACAAAAGATTAATATATATATATATATATATATATATATATATATATATATATATATATATATACACACACACACACCTATAACACCTATAAATAGAAATAGAAATATATATTTTATATATATATATATTTATTTATTTATTTATTTATTTATAAACAACTATAAATGCTTCACGAAAAATATTTTTTATTTAATTTAATAAATACAAAAAAATTATAATATATACTACAAAAAAATTAAATATGTAATTTATTTTACTAATACTGATACACATATTATACAGTCACTGAGCTGTACATTTCACGATTTATTCATGCTGTGGTGCATGATGGGTACTGAAGTCCTGCCACTGTTACTTATTAACTGTGCTGCTATTGTGCTGGTATTTGGCCAGCTATAAACTGCGCTTACCATAATATAAAAAAGTAAAATCATATATGATCCTTTATATATTTCACTACAAAAGCCACAGAAAACTAATTTAAACTGTGTTAGACAAAAATGCGGCGTAAATGTATTTGACTACCTGAAAAAACAGAGCAATTTTCCTCTAATAGAGCAAGTGCGTGTAGCTCAGTAATTTCGGTACTGGAAATCCTCAAGGAAGATAATCAATAAATGGCATGTTCTTATTTACTTTCATTAACACCGAACACCAAACTAATTAGAAAGCGTTACATAATAAGAGACAAAGAAAACTAATAAGCGCTCCTTCGTAACGGGCTCTGAGTGACAGTCATATGATTTTAATGAGCTCATTAACACTCCTCATTCGTTTTACTGCTGTATGCACAAACCTGTAAATCACACATCCAATATGAAGTTACGCAGAAAGAAATGATAAGCTATAGAACAAGATATGCACGTATAGAGGTAATCATTCATGCATTAATTCAAGCAATAATAATAAGAATAGCATAATTAGGAATGTGAGAAAATGGCTAATTATTTTTCAGTCTTTCGCATTATGTTCTAATGATTGCATATGTACATATTTCACTTTTCAACGTGCATTTTCGTTTGGTTTTTTATGGATTTGTGAAAAAGCGAACGAAAACTCATTGCCCGCCACTTGTTGACCCTTTCGCTTTGGTCTGAACGAAAACGCTAATTCATTGCTTGCCGCTGGGTTTAACGCCGCTTTAGGTGAAAGCGACCGATCGCTGGAGGGGTTGGCAAAAATAAATCGTTGGAACGAATCATTTGGGAGTCGTTGAACAAGTGAGATTACATGCTGTTCGGAGCCAAACCCAAAATACGATGCAACCATTAAAGAAGTAACCCAAAAAAAATGGAAAAACGGTCCCAATTTTCCTTGAACAGCTAAACAAACACAAGATTGGTAATACTGACTTTTCTATTTACATGACACTGCATTGAACTGTTAAGCGTCGTATTAAACGGAGCATCGAATATTATGAAAATAACGCGCTTTTTAGCCTCGTAACTCACCCCGCTGACCTCCGCTTGCCTCCTCGCCCCGGCATGGCTCCGGCCATCCTGACCTGACCCGCACCCACCACAGCGCCCGGCATAGCCACCGGCCCCGGCAGGTCCGTGCCCATTTCTGAAAAACAGACGTCTTCGGCATCAGACACAGACACAGAGTTATACCCCACAAATAAAATGGCAAGCGCTGATACGTTTTGGATAAACTGTGAACATGTCGTCTACATGAATTATCTGACCGAGTTATTAGAGCAATGATGACGTGATACTAATACGCTGCTCAAAAAGCAATTCTCATTAGACGAATAGAAAGTTAAAAAAAAATTCATTTATTTGAAATGGAAATCTCTAAACAAAATCCAAGGCACACTTGCAGAAAAACTATAATAAATAAATAACAAAAAAGAAATAAATAAATAAAAATCTTACCGACCTCAAATTTAATATAAATATAAAAACAAATATAAAATAAAGCATTTATGTGTTTGCGTGCTGCCGGTCCTAAAGCTGGACAAAAAGCATCAAAAACCATGGCACTGATTAAACATCATCAGTAACGCACGTAAACTGAGTCAATGAACACATTCTGACATGTTCAGCCTGATGGATGCAGAATCATATTAATATTTGATCAAGTCTGCCTTCCACTTCTCCTGTACTCTGGAGCTGAGAAGACCCTTTCGCTGAGTTTTCATTATTAATTTATGAGGTTTACAAACTTACACCTCGGTGCATACGAAAGTACAAGAGAAGCCCCCAATCCATGAGGAGAAACTGCTCAAGGCTGGTACAAGTTAACGTCTAAATTCATGCAAACCAGTGTTTTTGTGTGTATGTACATAATAAGTTGTATCTATCTATCTATATGCATATATACATATAGTGATATTACACTTATTGGACTGAAGCAACATAGGTTTACTTGATTATTACCCATAATCTTTCTGAAAGGGTTTTGAAGAAATGTTTCATTGTTCATCTAACAACAATCATTTTATTGCATTGCATTAAAGCATTGATCATAAACCAAGCATTTCAATTACATATTTGGGATATATAGTGTGCTAATATATATATATATATATATATATATATATATATATATATAATATATATATATATATATATATATATATATATAAATATTATATATATAATATATATATAATAATAACAATTATATATATATATATATATATATAATATATATATATATATATATATATATACATATAAAGGGTTTAACCATATAAATATATAAAAGTGCATAAAAATTTTATATATATATGAGGCAAATATAAATATTACACATTTTTCCCAGATTTACAATAATAACAATTATATATTATAATATAATATATATATATAATAAATAATTCTATTATATATATATATATATATATATATATATAAATAATTATCTTATAATATGTTATATATATGCTGCCTTATTATATCAATATAATAATAATATAGAATACTGCTACAGTAATAACAATATAAACAATATATACAATATATATATCAATATATATATATATATATATATATATATATATATATATATATATATATATATAGTACAGGATGAAAAAGTGGGTTTAACCATAAAAACAACTGTAACAGTGCTTTAAATTGTTCATGCCAAAAAGTTTTGTTTTGTTTTTTCTGAGGCAAAAATAAATATTACACATTTTTCCCAGATTTACAAAATTTCGCCACTAAAACGTCACCCGGTGTAACAATCTTGTCGGGCATATTTACAACTAAAATTCTTTTTATGACACATTATAAGACAAATTACTTTTACCTCAAAAACGTATTTAATTTGCAACTATCCTAGGGGTTGCCTATTTGTCAGCGCGATTTAGTTACGCAGTAAAATGTAATATGCTGCCTTATTATTCATCACATTTCAATGTCAGAATAAGTGTGTTGTTTGAATTTGTGCAGAGATACTGCTACAGTGAATGACAATATAAACATCAGCCTCTGCTTACAATCATTCTCACGATCCTCAAAAGCCTAATGTAGCAAACACGACAGATTTGTTCGTTTAAACATTCAAAAAAAAAAACTACAAAAATGTACAGGATGAAAATGGTTTTAGTTAAAATGTTTTATTTCATTAAATTTAATATGCTCACGCCGCATGGAAAAAGCAGCACATGCATTCTTCAAAACGTCTCCTTTTCAAAGGCCTAACTTTCTAAAGCTCCCTCATCCGTTGTCGCCCTCGGGTCAAACTCATTAATCTGTCTCCCGGGACGGCGTGAAGGCTAGAAGACAGATAGGACGCCGCTGTCTCTCAGTCTAAATCACGACTCGACGGCTCACACGCTCCTCTCTCCTCCGAGCAATTTTAATGACCGGAGGCCCGTTTCCCGTTCGGATCCGCCCCAAAACAAAACGTCCACACGGCGCTTGGTACCCGGGCCCCGTCCCTCAGGACGGCATCGGACGTCTGAGCTCTTTATAAATGCGGACAGCACGTCTCATTTTCGCGTTTTGTGTGAGAAGAGAACTCCACTGAGACAGAAATGAGCAAATTCTTGAATGAGAGCGTAAAGAAAGCCTTCCCCAGAACGCTACGCTGTCTTGGACCGCCGCCCGTCTTTAAGGATCTGCGCTGTGACGGAAAAACTCGGATAAATTGATTTCTTTGGGAGGAATGATTCAGAGCTAGATTATCGGGACTTGAGATTCAGCACAGGATTGTGGGAATGCGGCAGAGAGTAGGGTTCTTGACACAACGCATACAGATTACCCTCTGAACGTTTGGGTTAGTAAAACTTTTTCTTAAAATACTTTTTTTTTTTATTTATTAAGCTTCTAAGATGCATTTAATTAATCCAGAAATCGAAGTTTTGCCAAGTTACAGTGGATTTCCATTTTTTTTAAAAATGCTGTTCTTTAAAACTTTTTTTATCCACAAAAACATGAATCAGCACAGCTGAGTTCGACACTGATGCTAATAATAATAATAATAAATAAGCAGCAAATCAGCATATAAAGCTCAGATTTCTGAAGAGTCAAGTGACACTGAAGACTGGAGTGATGATGCTTTCATCACAGGAATAAATTACATTAAAATGTTTTATTTCATTAAATTTAATTATTTAAATATTATTTCATTGTAATAATATTTCGGGATTATACTGTTTTTGCCGTATTTTTGTTCAAATAAATGTAGCCTTCTTGAGCAAAGGAACAAAAACATCAACTCATGTAGTCTAAATCACATGTGTGTATATGTGTGTGTGTTTGTGTGTATATGTGTTTGTTTTTATAATATATATATATATATATATATATATATATATATATATATATATATATATATATACATATATCACATTATATATATATGTGTGTGTGTGAATATAATATATATATATATATATATATATATATATATATATATATATATATATATATATATACACACACACATACTACAAGTGACAATATCATCAATTAAACATTAACAAAACAGGCTAAATATATGAACATAAACAATAAAGAGAGCCAGTTCTAGTGCGTTAATTCATCCATCAAACCAACATGGTCATTGGCCACTGATGACGATCTCAAAATGGCCAAACATCAACCAATAACAACTCCCGTGTAGGCTCACTCAGCAATTTGTGCTATGTAAAATGATGAAGTAAATCAAAAGTTTTTCTCCAGACCTTGAAAGCTGTCGGTCTCTGAGTGACTGTCTCAGTGCAGCACACGAGCGGCTTTACAAACCAATACCACGTTAAGTGAGAGGGGGATAAAACTCTTTGGGGATTTTTTTTTGTAACATTAGAGATCCTCTCTCTTACGCCATTCCACGACAAAATTAACTACTCACGTTAAATCACGTACAAAAATTTCACTATCAACCCTAGCTGTGTCCGAAACCGCTCCCTATCGACTACGTAGTCCACTATATCGGGTGTCAGCCGTTTTGCAGCGCTGAATTTTGAGTGAACGACTTAATTCCCTACATTCGTTTACCACTTTTTACCCACAATGCATTCTGATAGGTTATGTCACTATGATGTCAAAATAACGCAGATGCTACAAACGATAAAGACGTAAAAAAATGACGAACTTGCTCGTGTTTGCATGAAAATATATTAATAGTATTTAACGTTTATTAATAATACACAACAAATTAATAATGCACCGTCAATGAAACCAATATAAAACTATTTTAAAGTGTTACTGCTATTAATATTATTTTCTAAAATGAGGCACGTGTAATATAAAAGTACACATGTGGCGAAAATGTTTTTCGCGATGCACACCGGTCACTTAATTTCGTTACAGTCCACTCAACTTCCACACACACTACATAGGGAGCAGTGAACGAGGGAACGATTTCAGACAGGAAGCTTCAGAATGGACTACCAAACCTTTTTATATAATTGCTAAAACCAGAAGCAGGTCATTTTTAAACAAGTATGACCCCCCCAAAAAACAAGACATTCGGTAGTATAGCATCCAGCTCCTTTATTCTCCAGCAGCTCTCAAAAGGGAGTGAAAGGAGCGATTCAGCGCGACCGAAGCGGTATAATCTCTGGGTGCCGATGAGGTCGAAAGAGACACTTGGCACATTTCCACACAGAAAAAGGTTTCTCAATCGAGCGCCTCAGAACGGGAACGGATCAGAAGCCTACGAGCTTAAAGAAGAAACTTCAAACTGTTGAATTAACATGCGTCCTCCGACAAGCACGCACATGCGAACAATGGCTCTCCTCTTCTGTCGACTGTTACGCGGCCAAAGAAAGTTCACTCTGCCAAAATCTACGGATGCTTCAGACATGGCGGTCAGCTGAAAAACCGAAAGCATGCTTCGGTGATGCATCCGTAATGGTCCCCGGTGACTTTTCCCCCGCTTTATTCTTATTTCGAGAGCTTACGAATGAGCGGAGCGCTGTGTTTCCCAACAGAGGTTAAATCGCTTGCAAATGTTTCGTGCGAAGATGGACTCTTAAACGGACCGTACAATGAGCAAAGAGTTCAACACGCTATGAAGACATACCGCAACTTTTTAAAACTTCTTTTGAAACTGACCTGCAAACATTTTTAGTTTCTAAACGCGACTTTCAAGCGTCAACGCCGTCCATTGGGGCGATTAGAAACCAGACGGCAAACACGCGTCACATAAAAATGCAAGTAAAAGTTCAGCAAAGTGAAAAGGAGCATCATTTGTTTTAAGTTTAGTTGACAGTAGCCATTGATTTAAATGGTACTTATTTCCAATGGCTCAACAGCAACCAGAAACTATCCTTTTAGAATTGGTTTATTATTATTATTATTATTAAGGCACCTCTTATTAATTCAGATGTGCATTCAACCAAAGGTCGTATCATACACAACAACTGAATGGGATGAGACGCCCAAAACATGAGACTCGAAACGTGCATAACAGGTGGTCCAGACGCTCAATGGACACGCGTCTTTAAAACGTCGCCTGAATACAAAACGAACAGCACAGCGACTTCTACGCGCTTCGTTTCATCATATATCGATCCCGTGCGAATCCAGAAGCAAAAATGAGAGTTTTTAGCATTTGCTAGCACACAATTGCTTCTTAGCGGCGCCGCGCTTCGGGCCCGTCCTGTTATCCGCCTCCGCTCGACGGAAAGGCTTCCTCCGCAAACACAAGAGGTCGGCAAACGGTCTGAGCTGTGGCTAATCAACTGCGCCTGTAATCCCTATTCACAAACGTCCGCTGCTATTCGCGCGAAAAACACGTTCTTATCGGCAGCTGTGCCGCAACCGGGATCTTTTGTTTAGGCGTCGCGGGCGTAACGGTAAGCGTACAGATGGCCCACAGATTTGTTGAGCAGGGGCGAAATAAAAGCAAGCTGACTTTAAAACAGAGTGCTCTTCGGTTCGAGCCACGGTCACGTGACTCCATCCCAGAGTGCTCCTGTGCATTTTAAAGCGCGCTTGGCAGCTCAGCGTGTCAACCAGGTGCTAATAACGCTCACATTCTTTATTCATTTTGACTCATTTGCATTTACAATGAGCTGGCGGGGAAGGAATTGCCCGCTGGGGGGGAAAGAGTGCTCGTGGAAGCAATGGAGTCATGGAGGGTGATTTACTTCAGCAAGCGACTAAATAAACCGAGCAGCAGTGGGCTTCTGTGAACAATCGCTACACGAGTCCGTTTTATTGCATGAGGTTTATCAGATGCATTTATTTTTTAGCGGCGTATCGGTTTTATCGAGAAGGTTCCTGATCATACTGAGCTTTACTCCATGCTAAAATAGCCGATACGCGAATTTCCAAAGCCTCTCCTAAAACCTGTAGCACATAATCTTCTCCGTGCTTTCTATCACCTACGGTGGTTCTTATTTAATACTATTGCGCACATCTTCTGCGTCTTTTTGCTGCGCAATCTTCGCGGATCTCTGCGAAGCAAGACATGAGACTAACTTTATCTATTTTCGGTTACATTTCGAGATGACATTTAGTGGGCTAAAGCCGCTTGTTGACAGAAAACGTTAGAGGATATGAATTATGACCGGTCAGGCTTATTTATTCGCCTCTCAGTCACTATTGTGTTGCACTGCATTATATATTTTGAAACTTTTAATCGAAAGCACATAAAAATCACGGGCCCTGCTTTAAATTAGGTGGCCTTAATAACTACGTACTTACACTTATTGTGTACAAACCCGTTTTTTACATTGCACTTATATTACATATGTATAACACATTACATTAATAATTACACCTTAACCCACCTGTCACTAATCTCACCCCCATCCCACCTCAATAGCAACAAAATGTCTTGCAATACAATATTAACACGATAAGTACATTATACTTATGTTTTTTTTTTTAAATGCAACTACACAGTTGTTAAGTCCAAATCATCTGGGAGATACGGGGTTACGCACGAAGTCTGCTATAACTTAAACATCTCACCGTTTCACATTAAAAGCTCTCAGAATCATACTTTTGGCCATAAACTACAAGTGCACCAATTTGCTCGATTTCTGGCTCTCGAGTGGATTAGATAAACGCTTCTGGAATCCCTATATCTGCGCGTCCCTGCTATTTTAAACAGTATTTGCATTCATTTTTCACAAGTTTGACTTTCAAGCACGCTTTTCGGCTGTCGTTCCGAGCTGATGAACTATCTAGAGAGCGTTCCGCGGTGGCTAAAACGGACCGCAGGTGCCCACAACATCGCGACTCTGGAGGCAGAACGGCGGTAAAAAAAAAAAAAAAAAAAAATGCAACGTCTTCCTCTAAGCGAGCAAAACTTCTTAAACTCGCGTTAAGAAAAGTTTTCTGCGTGACAGCCTTCCGCCAGCTTACGTTCACGTCTCGCGCCGTTCCTCGGTACAGAACGCTCGCTGTCCGTCGGTCAGTGGTCGCGGGAGCATCGAAACCTATTCGACATCCATTTCGCCACGGTATCAACAGGCGGAGGAAGTAAAGCGGTTACGCGCGTTACGCGCTCCATCTCGTGCCACAATAACCTCGCGTCACAATAACAGAGCCATAAGCAACGTATCAGACCCAACAGACGCGTATGAAGGAAATCAAAGCACGTACTGGCTTGTGGCAAACGCGTTCGGCGTCTAATTTGCATTAGCAACAAGCCGCGGCGGAATAAAGCCAAACGCGATACATTTGCTTCTGACGTCACCGTGCTCTCGCACGACGTTCTATAAAGAACGAACGGTGCGATAACGTTACGATACAACGTAGCGTTCACGATCTTTAACGTCGCCGTTGTTGCTCGCGTATGGGGGGAGGGGGTGCTCGCGTGCGTTTAAAGCGTCGCGGTTTCTTTTGTTAGCGCGAAAACACAACGTCGCGTAAAAGAAGCCGACGCTCGGTTTGCGTTCGAACGTCGTTTTTTTTTTTTTTTTGAAAAGCGTAAAGGTAGAAACGCTACTCACCCGACGGGTTCACAGCGGCGGGTGTTGCCATGTCGCCTGGGTGGAAACGCAGAAATGCAGAAATGACGCACAATACGAAAATAACGCCGCACGCGATCCTCTCCGGGTGTCTCGAACGCGCAAACTCAGTTCAGCCCCGCATGTGAAGACGCGACGGCGGTCGAGCGACGCTGGATGGGGTTTTGTTTTGTTTTTTTTCCGCTGCGTTTCTGCCCGTGCGTGCAGCAGATTCGTAGCGGTCTGACAAACGCAAGATGTCTGAGAGGTCGCGCGAACACCGCGAGACTTCGCTGAATTAATGAATGCGGGACCCGCGCGGCGGCTCCGGCGCGTTCCTGCCCTCCCGAGAACTTCAGACCGGGGCTGGGAGCCGCTTCTGGCGTCGTCGCTTTGTTGTGGTCGCGAGCACAGACGTCGCTGGCTGAAATGACACGATCTATAAAACGCAGGGTGTTTTCGAGTCAGAAGTCACATTTGTTTCCCCTGCAGCGCCTCTGTATATTAGTTTCACCCCATAATTCAAAACAGTCTTAAAATGACAATTGACATTTGTGAATTCTCCTAAAATAAAAACACCACAGCAGTTTTACTATTTATTTTGCTTTATATTATATTGTTTACGTTAAATCCAGATGTTTAATTCTTCTAATTAATGGCAGGTTTCATTGTGAATGTAGCCCATGCCTCGTTATATACTTCAAAATATGTTTCAAAATGAGTAAATAGCTTATTTGTATATTTTTATTATATATATATATATATATATATATATATATATATATATATATATATATATATATATATATATTATGTAAAAAATAAAAATTAATAAAAAATTAATAATTTCTTTTTAAATATATATATATATATTTTTTAAATATATATATATATTTTTTTTAAATATATATATTTAAAAAAATATATATATATATATATATATATATATATATATATCTTAAAACATAAAAAGTATGTTTGGCCTTTTCAATCAACGAAAATGCATTTAAGTCTCATTTGAAGAAGAACAAGCATACTTTAAGATTATAAACTGCATTTAAAACCATTTTCGCTTTCAAAAATGTTTCATTGAGCTTTACGGTTTACAATATATATTTAGCATATACTTAAAATATATTTATATAACGCACAAACCATGAGTGTTCCTATTCGTACACATTAAGTCTTGCTCATTTAAATGATTTCATTTCTCTTTACAGAAAAACAACACACAAAAAATCCCTGTGTTTGGGCACACGAATAAAGCTAATCTGATTTGGGTCATAATATTGGCAATATGGGATGTTAAATCAAGTAATATTTAATTCAAGTAATATGAAATATTTGTAAAAAAAAAAAAAAAAAAAAAAAAAAAATATATATATATATATATATATATATATATATATATATATATATATATATATATATATATATATATATATAACGTTATTTTTGTACCCAAAAGCATTTTTGATTACGTTAAGCAGAATTCATCATCAATTAAATAATTAGATCGCATAAAATGGTCTTCAATCTCCCTTAAAAAGTCTTATACTTTATTTTGCAACGTAGAAGTTAGCCATTTCCTGGGAAACTTTAGCCTTTAGCCGTTATGCAAATAACTACAAGAATAACGAAGTGCGGTGAACGGCACAAAAGCATGTTTGATTACGCTACGGAAGATTAATTATTAACTAAATAATAAAACTGCACAACGTGGTCTTCAGTGTCGCTTAGCTTCGTGTTGTCATCTAGTTTTTAGAGCTAGTCTATTTTGCTACGTAGAAGTTAGCCGTTTCCCTAAACCTCATTAGCCGTTATGTAAACAACTACAAGAATGACGAAGGGCGGTACATTTTAAAACTGTCTGCGCTACAAACCAACGTGGTTGCGATCACGATAAGTTTTAACGATGCGGTAACAAAAAAACGATCGTTTTTTGTAGCCTGAGGGTGAAATAACTAGCCAAAGACACCGGAAGGTAAAACAAAATGGCCGCGCGCGATCTTACGTGAGGCACAAAAAGTGTTAGATAGGCTGAGCGAGCTATAGAACATCAAGGCTGTATTACAATTTTAGTATTATTTCCATGGGACCTTTCCTGATTAATCTGTGCCTAGAGAAAAATCTGAATTCCACGAATAGATCTCTATTGAGGTCAATATGTCCCAAGCAAGGAATGCCACTGTCACACTTTGAGTAACCCACCATGTGCTCCAAAATCATTTCATCGCTCGTTGTTCAGCGCAGGCTCGTCTTAAATGGTCCTAAATCCCAAAGTTAGTGTTTAAGCTGTGTCTTATTCCTTCATCGGGTCAGTGTTGACTGGTTTCATAATATCTTCATCTGGTTATGTGCACTTACCTAAACATGCTCACAGGAGCAACGGTGGCCTTTTTTATATAAAGACGATGAAACACAAACATTAATCTTCCAGTGTTCCAGTACAGTAACGCTTTTGATGATTTACGATGGAGTAAAAACCAATTTCCCTCTATAGATGAAGCGAGGGTCATACAATGAGTGATCTACACCGGCGGAGGTCGGGGTTCTCACGGAGAAACTTCAAGAAAACACACACACGTTCACGCCATCATCTACCTCCGACTCCTCAGAATTACAGTAACAGAGTGCTTCCTTGTTTTAGATGGATTATAAACGGCTTTGGGTGTAATTTGACATTTTCAAATTTTACAAAAAGATAAGATGGGTCGATAGATAGATAGATAGATAGATAGATAGATAGATAGATAGATAGATAGATAGACTGATGATGGATGGATGAACGGACGGACAGGGATAGATAGATAGATAGATAGATAGATAGATAGATAGATAGATAGATAGATAGATAGATAGATAGATAGATAGATAGATAGATAGAGAGAGGCCGATGATGGATGGATGGATAGATGGATGAACGGATGGACAGGGATAGATAGATAGATAGATAGATAGATAGATAGATAGATAGATAGATAGATAGACTGATGATAGATGGATGATGATGGATGGATGGATGGATGATGAACTGATAGAGGGATAGATAGATAGATAGATAGATAGATAGATAGATAGATAGATAGATAGATAGATAGATGGATGGATGGATAGATGGATGAACGGATGGACAGGGATAGATAGATAGATAGATAGATAGATAGATAGATAGATAGATAGATAGATAGATAGATAGATAGATAGATAGATGATGGATGGATGGAAGGATGAACTGATGGACAGGGATAGATAGATAGATAGATAGATAGATAGATAGATAGATAGATAGATAGATAGATAGATAGATAGATAGATGGAAGGATGGATGGATGGAAGGATGATAGATAGATAGATAGATAGATAGATAGATAGATAGATAGATAGATAGATAGATAGATAGATAGATGGAAGGATGAACGGATAGATAGATAGATAGATAGATAGATAGATAGATAGATAGATAGATAGATAGATAGATAGATAGATGGATGGAAGGATGAACGGACGGACAGGGATAGATAGATAGATAGATAGATAGATAGATAGATAGATAGATAGATAGATAGATAGATAAAATGGTATGTAAAATAAATTCTAAAAAAAAAAAAACAATGAATAAAATACAAGTAAAATCAATGATAATGATAAGTAGTTTGTTCTGCAACAGTGTTTAGATTTGTGCCAGTTTTCTCCGCAGTGCTGCTCTGCCCCGGTTTAATAAGCTCTTGCACTGCAGACACCTGCATAAGAAGTTCTGCTGACCTCTACTTTATTAAACATGCCTTCCGGGCAAAGAAAAACTGGCCTGTGCTTTAACAACAGACAGATAAGGCAGGGTTGACAGATCAAACTGAAAAGCTACACTAAACGCGGCGCGTTCATTGAATTTTAATATTCAGCAGTCAGAACAAAGTTTGAGGCCTGTAAACTTCAAAAGTAAAATTCCCAAAGCACACCGTTACACGACAACCATCAACGTCTTCGTCTCACCGGCCTCCCTGTTCAAATAAAAAAATAGCCATCGTTTTATACTCGTTTTAATCTTGAGAAAATAATTTAGCAATCAAAGAGCAGCTTTGATTGACGAATTTCATTTTTCATTTTTTTTGTTCCAATTCTGTGCCTTTTATAATTGGTCTCCACCAGCGCTTCAAAAGGATTTCAAAGCAATTGCTTCAGTCATTCACCTACTGATAAGCTTAAAGGAGCAGTTCACCGTAAAATAAAAATTCGAATATTATTTTCTCACTAATATGTTCCTAATATATTCATCATATTTATTCATGCACTGTATCGTTCAAACTGGTAAGAGCTTCGGAAAGATGTCTCTCCCGCTCACCCAAGCCGTATCGGTTTGATCGAGAATACAGTAAAGCATAAATATCGTGAAATATTCTCATGGAGGTGAAAATCTGCTGAACATGTACTTAGCCTCGGGCCATCCTCGTATTCTTGATTTAGATCCATCAGTCCTTCGTGTAATGTGTAAAAGTTAAAAGTTGCGCGTTTGTAAAAAACAAATCCATATTTGAGGCATATTCGATTATAAGCTGTCACTCGTGAGCAAAATGTTTGAGATCAAAACAGAATTCTTTTAATCCGATCTGTGCATATTTCTCTCCTGATTCAGATGCCCTGAAAAAGCAATATTATAAACGCGCGACTCGTTTGAAGTTACAAACGTGTAACTTTTTCGCTTCGTAACTTGCTAACTGATGGCCCGGAGCGGTGTGGATTACTTTTACCAGCTATTAGGGGTCTCGTCCTGACGGCACCCATTCACCGCAGAGCGTATATAGTCGAGTGATGCTACCTTTCCTCAAATCTGTTCCGAAGAAAAAACAATAGGCGGGATTCTTTCCCCCTCAACAGAAGCCGTTTTACGCATCGCTTAAAAACAGTAAAGTGGAAACGGTAGCGCTGAAAACGGTCGCTCCAAATGAGCTCCGAAAGCTGATGAATACGATGCTACCTTTCCTCAAATCTGTTCTGAAGAAAAAAACAACAGAGTCCTGTATTCATCAGCTTTCGGAGCTCATTTGGAGCGACCGTCTTCAGTGTTTTTATCGTAGCGATGCGTAAAACCCCTTCTGTTGAGGGGGAAAGAATCCTGCCTGTTGTTTTTTCTTCAGGGCAGATTTGGGGAAAGGTAGCATCGCTCGACAATGGACGCTCTGCAGTGAATGGGTGCCGTCAGGACGAGACCCCTAATAGCTGGTAAAAGTAATCCACACCGCTCCGGGCCATCAGTTAGCAAGTTATGAAACTAAAAGTTACACGTTTGTGACTTCAAAAGAGTCCTGTATTCATCAGCTTTCGGAGCTCATTTGGAGCGACCGTTTTCAGCGCTACCGTTTCCACTTTACTGTTTTTTATCATAGCGTTGCGTAAAACCGCTTCTGTTGAGGGGGAAAGAATCCCGCCTGTCGTTTTTTCTTCAGGGCAGATTTGGGGAAAGGTGGCACCGCTCGCCAATGGACGCTCTGCGGTGAATGGGTGCCGCTGTGAATCTTTCCCCCTCAACAGAAGCGGTTTTGTAAGTGTTTGGGAACAAAGCGCATTTAAAGCATCTTCCTAGGCTGCAGCAGCTTCACTTGTTTTGTCCTTGTTAGGCGGCGTGTTTATGGGACAGTCGGACGGCGTGACAGCCGGCAGACATCGGAGCACCTGTACCGACCGCACTGACTGCTGACAGAAACATCCCGAGCGCAGGAGGAAGGTGAGAGCGCCTCTGCTGCCTGTCTGCTTCCATTAGCGTCAGCAGGCTCTTACTGATACGTGTGACCGCTCATAACCTCGCGTCTAACAGACCGCAGCAGTCCGAATCCCAGCCACCTTCCACAGACAAATTGATTTTCGGCAATAAAGTGTAAACCTTTCAAGACCTTGTAAATATCTCATTTACGGCAGAATTCTTAGCGAAGGGCTACGCTGCGCTTCTGGTTTATAAAAGCCATTGATGATGCATAATTATACGTAAGTAAACTAAAAGTATATAGTAAGAACAGTTAGTTAATTGATATTACTCTGTACTTACGGTAAATGTAGAATTGCACTGTAACAGGGAGACCTTCAAATAAAGTGGACGCTAAACTTTGATCAAAGAGATTAACTGGAAAAACATGACTAAAAAAAATAAATAATAAAGTACTTGTTATGGGACTTGTTTATTAAGTTTTTATTTTATTAAAATATTACAGACATGCATATTAAAATATTAAAATAAATATCAAATTATTATATATATATATATATATATATATATATATATATATATATATATATATATATATATATATATATATATATATAAACTTTACTTATGTTATTTCGTAGTAAGCTGCACATTAGTCTATTTCACTATACTTCAAACGTTAAAGGGTTCAGAAAGAGTTGAGTTCATAATTTGTTTTTGTAATAATTCTAAAGCAAATAAATAAGAACTGAGGATACTTAAAGATGGCCAGTCAGTGTTGTTCTACAAAATATAAGTTGAAAGTAAAGGGAAAGCTCACATGAAAGCTTTTAATCCTGTTATCTTTCACTTACCTTAATGTCATTCCAAACCAGTGTGAAATGATTTCCTCTGTGAAACATTAAAGAACGTCAAGTTACTTCAAAAGTATTGCATTACAAAATTTTGTTACTCTATAAAAAGTAAATGTGTTAATTACTTTTTATGTAAAAGTTCTTTAGTGTTACTTTTTGTCACCAACAATGCTTACTTTTTAGTTTTCGTTGTATTGAAATATTACAGACATGCATTTTAAAACATTAAAATAAATATTAAATTATTATATTTATAATATTTGAATATTTTTTGAAATGAATGAATAAAATGAAAGAAAGGACATGCCTCTGCATCTCACTCCTGATGTCTTTTAAAGCGGGGACAGAAAATGTACAGTGAATACATAAGAAAAGTGTGTTACTTATTTGAAAAAATATATTTTATTATAATTAATATTTATGAATTATGAAATTGTTAGTGATATTATGTAAAAAAGTTGAACACAGTTTTTTTCATAAAAGTTGAACACGTTTACTGTAATTTCAGGGTTTTTTACAGTGTTGATATTAACAAGCCTGGTTAAAAATAAAGATTAAATGAATAAAAAAGACAGATTTATGTAGGACCCGATTTTGCAGAGTTTGACATGTTCCTAGGTCAACATTTTGATTAGCCAATCAGATCTGAAGAAGCGGTTCAGGCTTAGTTTGGTGCTCCTGCATCATTACATCTGATTTTAGTCATTCCTCAGGTTTACGTGTGGACATATGCTCAAGACCGCATTTCTGGATTACAATTTTGTTCCAGGGTCGACGAAATATGAACTCGGCAACATCGGGATGTATGCGACCCCGTCTGCAAGCCCCGTCTAAACTCTCAAAAAGAACAAGTTTCACGCAGGTACGCGGTCCATATTAAAGACGCCGACGTTGCGTTTCCGCAGAATGCCATTTAGCTTATGAAAGATGATTTTATGTAGAAAACGGCAAACGACAAAAAGAGAGATGGATGAACTTGGCTGACGTGGATTAGTAGATCTGATTCGTTCGTCTGTGATCGTAGCTACAGCATGTTGAGTCTGAGTCCCTCACTTCCACTCTCTCTCTCTCTCTCTCTGTGTGTGTGTGTGTGTGTGTGTGTGTTCAGAAGCAATGCAGTAAGAGTGTGCGCTGAGCTGCAGCAGCATCAGTGTCTCGGTGTCAGCCGCTCTGCAGCATGCCTCGGGAAACACGCTCGATCCACACTTTCAGCTCGGCGGGATGTGAGTTCAGGTAGGACCGCGTCCGTTCTCTCCTCTCGGCCGCGGGGGGAAGCTCACTTAGGATCCTGTCAGGAATCGGAGAATTGTTGCATGTTTCGTTCGAGCGCCTCAACCGATTTAAAGCTGGACTTGGTTTAATAACGGAGTTGTTTTTAACGGCCGAAGTTTTTGCAGTCGTGGAGATAAAAGCCTTTCCGTGATGCACTCGCTGTAGACCAGAAGCTGCCGTGACGCTTTCAGTTTCAAAGTACAAACAAGCTACTCACAATTCAATTCACAATCAGACCAGCGATTTGATCAGCGTTTGCAATGGTTTCGAGGTATAAACGTGGTGGTTTTCGGCATCTTTCTTCTTTAGTTTGAAGTTTTAATGCTTAGCTTTAATTCAGACATCTATTATGTATTTTATCTTCTGGTCACTGTTTAAAATTTTACAAGGATATATGCTAAAAGTGTTGTTGATAGCTGTTATAGTATAATATTTCATCACGGACAATTGTAACACTAGTTATGAAATGCATTACAATTAATTGCTGAAAGCGGCATATTGATCAATGTATCGATTTAACTCGTTCATATATTTATAGATCAGCGCATATTAATCATCTGAAGAAGTCAAACAGGGTGACTGCAACATCCTGAATTCATATTAAATGCAAAATGATAATCAGGACTCGATTTAAATGTTTTCACGGCGCCGTAAAGAAGGTAAGAGGAAGCTAGAGAAGCGTATCTGTAATCCCAGCTCTCGATTCATATCTTAAATCAGTCCTGCGTGCTAAAGCAGAATCCGAATCGCTCTAATCTTTTCCTGTATGGCTGCTGCTCTCAGGCGACTGTCAACATTTTCAAGGTGGGCTGTATTAATTATCACAGACAGCACAGAAACGACATGCTGAAAAAAGAAAAAATGCATCTACAGTAGAGCATTATATCATACCACAGATTATTTTCAGAAGTTATATATCATATACATGTCCAGTATAATTCATATATATATATATATATATATATATATATATATATATATATATATATATATATATATATATATATATTTTTTTTTTTTTTACACACACATATATATATATATATATATATATATATATATATATATACACATATATATACACACATATATATATACACACACACACATATATATATATATATATATATATATATATATATATATTTATTTTTATTAATTTTTATTAATTCCCTGTTAAGGATTTTTCATGCAGTGTGTAACTCTAAGTGAATGAAAACATAATGCAAAAAATCCGTATAAAGTTATCACTGACTGTGCAGTGAATCATTGAAAGGAGCAGTTTTTAAAACATGAAACATTAACATATTGCCCGCCCACTTATATCTCTTTTAGCGTTGGTCTGAATGAAAATGTCAATTCATTCTTTGCCCCTAGGTGCCGCTTTTGAAGCGTTATAAGCTCACTACAACCACCTTAATTGAAATCGACCAATCACCGGTGATATATAATACATATTTATATATGCTTAATTAGAATAGAGATGCTATTAAATCACGAAATACATCATTATGGGAAAAACTATTTGTCCACGTGCTTTTTATTCTTTTATGGAAATTAAAACGGGTTGTAAACAGCTTTACTCTCAATTCGTCCTAATGGCCTCATTCTCACAAGAGAAGGATAACGCAAGTAATCTAATGACGCGGTCCTCGGGAGAGCTAATGACCAAATAAAAAGCTCATTAAAGACATTTCAGAATTTATATCGCAAGAGCAATCTTTCATTCAATATATCACCCAGTTCCTGTAGACTCCTTCTTTGGATTTATCTCCGAGACGGTTTACTCATCAGCGCACAGAAAAGAGCAAGGCAATTCATTTAGAGATTCTCAGTTCGAAGGCATAAGATGAAATTAAACTGAGGGGAATGCAGCTAATCGCCGCTAATATGAACATCGCATGAAATAAGCATAACTAAGCCCTGTATTCTCAGTTTTCAGAAAAACCTCGTTGACAAGAATGTTCCTTCAGAGAATGAGCGTTGGTGCCAGACTATTAAAGATGAAAGATTATACTGGCAAACACACCTCATCGATTTGTGCTGGAATCATGACGAATATGATTTATGAAAGCGTAGCTTATTCGTTTTTACTCTCGCTCTTTAGCCTGCGGCTCCCGTCTTTTTGACTTCGCTTTCATGATTTTTGTTGATAATCTCGTCGGAAATGTTAAATGGGCCTCACCTTGTTCTCTCTTCTCAGAAGTATTTTAAACCTGCAGAAAAGAGCCGCTCATAGTCAGCTGATGATAAAGCTAGAGCTTTAAACTGTCCGGCGAGGACCTGAGGTTTATTGGGGTAGATGGAGGTCATGCAGGAAATTAACTCGAGGAATATTTTCTGGGCACCAAGATATGAACTATCCTGCACAGAGAGACCCGAGGAAAGAGGCAGGAGAGAGATATAATGTAGATGAGAGAAGGAAAAAATAATAGCAGTAAACTTTTCTGAAGAGTGCTATCAGCGTTCTCATTCATCTCAATGGCAGTTGCAAATTAAAATTTGCAATTAAATTTCATGCATTTAACAAAATATGTCACTAGTAAAACTTCAGCAGTAATATGTTTTATTATAAAATCTTAGCGATTTATATTTTAAAAAATGCCTTTTACAACCAAAGTCTGCAATTCCAACGTCTACCAGAAGGGACATGTGCAAACCTGTTTGGAAACAGTCATTATTTTTCACTAAACATTAATATTTAATTTAAACCCTATTTGAAATCCTTGCTAAATGCAAAAATAATTTCTGCAATTTCTGATAACAATCATTATTTAGCCATAAACATTTTTATTTCATTTTTTCATTCTTTTTTTAATAATAGGCATTAAATATATATTTAATTTATATATATATATATATATATATATATATATATATATATATATATATATATATATATATAAGGCAGCTAGTGCTAGGAAAGTGCTTAACACAGATCAAATTGAACAGGAGCTCATTGGATTGTTAAATAGGATAACAAGGTAACAAGGGGGAGGAGTTAATCAATTACAGGAAACAGCAACAAGGGAAGACAGAATCAATAGGGAGCAAACACTTCAAAATAAGAGTCCACAAAAACCAAGACAGGGGAAATTGAGTGGCTCTCCAGACCTTCTGCGTCACGTTTCAGGGTGTCGAAATGTCACCACAATCACAGACCAGCGTGTAAAACTCTGATTCCGTGCCGTGACCTTTAAATATTTCACATACTTTCGAAAATCCAGTGTTTATCTGATCCTGATAAGCACTAGTCATCACAGCTGTGAACTTCGGCAACTTTCTTAACCCACGAGGGGGTTTGACGGCACTGCAACGTTGTTTCCAGGTAGAACGTTAAAGAACGCGACACACTCGTCTCTAATAATATGCATTTATTTTTACCTTGTTTGCTCAGTGACTCCCAAACGATTCATTTTTTTTCCATTGGTCGATTTCATTTAAAGCAGTGTTCGTGAGCTTTCAACACCCCAAAAGCAGAACCCAGCGGCAAAGAATGAAGTTGCATTTTCATTCAGACCAACAAGTGGGCGGGAAATATGCTAATGTCTCATACTGACGTCAACATGAAACGGCTTGGGATCCATTTTAAAAACAACTCGTTTCAATAATTCAGAGCCGACTCTTTCTTTCTCTCGAGAGACAACAACTTGTTTGTTCATGCCGTGAAGCATCCTTTTAAAAATCCATAACAGGGACACTTTGAGAACTTTTGCTGACATTATCCTTGTTGTGCGTTTTAATAAAAAAGGTAAATTGTTAGAATTGCACCCTACACACACACACACACACACACACACACACACACACACATCATAAAATGGTGTGCTTTTTCATCCAGCACGAAATTCATTTTTTCTCTTTTGACATTCTTGATTGGAAACTGAGGTAGGGCTGTTTAGATGACAATGCGGCCAGCGCAAGTGATAAAGGAGAAGGCTTTTTTTTTGTTTTCTCGCCCTGTTATTGAAGCTTTCGCTTTTGTGGAAGAATGAAAAAGTCCTCTTCTGCTGGTGGACGCGGAAAAAACCAGCCGCGGCTTTAATAACGGACGAAGCCGTTGGGATGGCGATGGAAGGATCTGTATCGGTTATTTAGAAAAGATTAATCGCATCAGTATTGGCATAAGTAGCTGTGCTTTGTCTTGACTGAGAACTAGGTGGAAAGCTATGTGACGCTGACCAATGCTCACTTGGAAGCACGCCTAGAATAGTGTGCGTGCGTCCATACTAAAGCCAAATACGATATGAAGTCAAACAAATATAAACTTAAAGCTCAATGCTGGTGTGCATGCTGATGATCTTAACCAGTCTCTGTTGCGCCACGGCTCTGTCGGTTAGCTAAACAATAACCCCTTAAAACATGCGCAGACACACACACAAACAAAACACGTTATGCGAACTAAGGACCGAAACATGCTATTTATTCAAGCGTGCAAGTAGATGCATGCGAACGCTTAGCGCCAACACGCTTGTCGAGTGACGTCTGAATTCAGGGATGAACGCCACTTTAGATAATCTGTCTCGAAGAACAGTATTTCTCACCACAACAGTTCATTACGCTAAACAGGGGAGCGTTTTCTCTCCTGAAAGTCAATCATTTTTAGAGAAGAATGATTGCAGCTTTTCGTGTGGTCACACTTGAAGACTCAAGAGTCGATGTTAAAAACCACCGTGGCTGGCCCAGAGGTGCCGGACGACTCCCTCCTGGATGGATTATAGCCGTTAGCGAACGTCTTGATAGCTAATTATCTCGAAGCAGCCATCTGGAGTTAAGTTTCTTTTGAAAAAGCACTCGGTGATATCTTTCGAAAGTGCTAGGTAAGACTTTTTTGGTAAAGAAATAAATACCGTCATTCGGTGATGATGCATTAAATTGACGGTGAAGACATTTTTAAAGTTAGCTTTATGGTTTAAATAAATAGTTTTCTTTTGAACTTTCTATACATCAAAGAATCTTTAAAAAAAATAGCATTTTACACAGAAATACGAAGTAGCACAACTGCTTTCAAAACTGATAATTTCTGAAGGAACGCCAGACAAATTAAGTTTTGATCACGGGAATAAACTTTCTTTTAAAGACATTTGAAAAAATCTTGTACCAACCGCTAACTTTTGAACAATGCTGTGCTATAATTTATTCAAAATAGAAAGAGTTTTCTTTTACCCTTTTAGCCATAGTTATAAAACAGCACAACACCTCAACATGTATTAAAATGAGTCTATTGAGCCTAATACACGAAAGCCACCGTCAGACCACTAATCAGCTCCCTCAGAAATTATATATATATATATATATATATATATATATATATATATATATATATATATATATATATATATATATATATATATATGTCTAACTGACACTAATACGAAGCGTTTATTTGATTCGAAGGCTTTTCGGTGGTGGATAAGAGCAGTACTGTGGGCTTGCTTGTCCTGATGAGAAGCAGGAAAGTAAGAACAAGTGAAGTGGCGTGGGATTGAGAAGGAATCGATTTAAGCCCCTTGGGCTGGATTCACCCGCTCTGCTAAAACACATCACAGTCATCTGATCCGGACACACGCGTGAAATCATGCTTTGACTGTCATTTAGGGTCATTAACGTGACTAATTCGTTACGCCTGGTCTTAAAAAACTGTGTAGAATCAAAATGGATTACACTTGAAGAGTAAGTACATGCTGGTACGTAGTGTTTGTGTAACTACACGCATGTAACAACCCTCAGAATGGTGTGTGTAGCGTGTTACATGACACATATTACTACGTTTTGTGACAACAGTATGTATAAAAGTCATTGGATAACAATTAGAGATATAACGTGTGAGTAGTTGGATCTGGAGTTTTTATTACACTGTAATACCAGTGTACTTACATGATAATTACTCAGGAACTGTCCACTTCATATAAAGTGTAACATTCTGGACACCAACCATAATTTATAAGTAAAGCCTAACTTACTGACCGCTGCTGTGTAACATCAGAGTAATTACACAGTAAATGCATTGGAATTGCCTACTTAATATAGTGTGTGTATATGTATGTATATATATATATATATATATATATGTATGTATATATATATATATATGTATGTATATATATATATATATATATATATATATATATATACTATATATATATATATATATATATATAACATATCACTGCATGTGACAAATAAAATGTGTATTTGACAAATAAAATTTATTTATTTATATATATATATATATATATATATATATATATATATATACACACACACACTATATTAAGTAGGCAATTCCAATGCATTTACTGTGTAATTACTCTGATGTTACACACAGCAGTCAGTAAGTCAGTATATAGTCAAAAATCTGATATTTTTATATATATATATATATATAATATATATATATATATATATATATATATATATATATATATATATATATTACTGTATATCAGATTTCAATGGGGAAAATATCATCATGCTGGATATCATGAAATTTACTACATCCTTCATAATATATTCTATATGCGTACTCTCTGAAGAAATATACATTTATGTATGGGAGACATTAAATTTATTACAAAAAAAAAAAAAAAATGGAAGCTGCATTGAGGGCATCTTTTTATCAGTTCATGTCTGAATTTTGCTGAAAATTCAATTGTATAATTGTAAAATAAATCACATTTTTAAATAAAAACAAACACTATAAAATATATATATATATTTTTAAAACAAGATAAAGAAATATATTTTAAATTAAAACGGTTATATAATATAAATACTAGTTGTAATATTCAGATTTTCTTAAAACAAATGTTTGAAAACGGTGTTTAAAACATAAATACAGTTTTAAAAATCACGGTGTTCTCATAAAATGCGTTAAATTCAGTTTGGGTCAATCTGACCTGGAACATAATAATCATACGCAGCTTTTTAACGTAATGCACGCGTGACAGTTCTCTTGGTGTATTGTACAGAAATAACAACGGCGTACGAGTTTGGCAAGAGGAGAGCGTATGAGCGAATAGAGAGAGAGAGAGAAGAGCGACCGTAAAAAAGATAAAAAAAGAGAGGTATTACAAGAAAACTGATCCCTGGGGTTAAACGCAAAGACATATCTGTAATATCTGTGTGTAACATCCAGAGCTAATGAAGAAAGAATAAAGAAAGTGTGGAACAGATGCGTTCTCTCTGAGCTTCGTCTCTCACAGATGGCTGTGAATACAACCGGGAATCCAGAACCATGCTTTCGTTAAAAAACTGGAACCCGATGCTTTCTGTGACTTTCAGTTTGATCAATAGTTTCTGAACGACTGTATTCTGCTGCCAAAGCATCCGGGAACACTGTACTAAAACACAGCGTGACCTGTAGAGTCTGGTTCATGAACAAATTTCTTTTTATCGAATCAGTCAAAAAGATTCATCTGTCGGCTATAAGGTTAAACGCACTTCAGGTTTCAGACGCTCGGTTGTTCAGAGTTTCGATTGCTTTAAAGTCGCTTAAATTAAATGTGAAATATTAAAATAAATAATTCAGGGTAAATCAAAACGAGCTGCATTCATTTGGGAAGAACGCATACATGTATGAATTAAAACATTAATAGCTTTTCATTCATTATCCATTATTTTTCATTAATAATTCATTTAATTTTTTTTACATCCATTCATTTTAGTTTAGTTTAAATCCTCAGAATATATTATATATTTTATATATAATATATTTGATTTGATTATTATCTTAGGTGTTAATACTTTTTAATCTGTTGAGAATATTTAAAGCGTGCTTTGTTTTATAAAAAGTGAGTATAATGAGTATGAAAATATGCAAGTGCAAAAACACAAAATTAATTAAATCATTAAATCTAAAATCAAATCTATATTTCTTATTTTTAATGCAGTGCTCAAATTAATGTTATTTTATTTATTATTTGCAGATTTTACTAAAACAAAAAACGGCGTATTTTTCATGTTTATATACATTATTAACGCAACAGCAATTGACTTTATATTTGCTTTAATTATAAAGGTATATTAAATGTTATTTTTGGCCATTTTGGTTTAGTTTACAGTTCGAACTCTTAATAAGGCGTCTTCAAAATGAAAAAAAGAACCGATAACGGTATCACATAAGGAACTGTGTGTGTTTTTTTAACAAAAGCAAGCGTCATCTGAAATGGAACGATAACGGCTCAATTCCTTACAATTCCCGTCCCCTGCCATGACGAATGATACTATTATCCTCAAGTTTCCGTTTCGGGCTCAACGCAGCGAAACCCAACAAAAGCTCAAACCCGACACAAGGAGGTCCGAGAGAGTATTTTTTCTCCTCTAGTCGCAGCTAAATTGAGTTGTTCTTCACGTCAGGCCTGAGTGGCACTGTAGCTTGGGCCTTATCTCCCAGCCCTCCGCGGCTCAGCCATTAATCACAGCGGCCAATTATCAAAATACCGCAAATGTCGCGCGCTATCGCGGCTTAAATGATAACGGCCGAGGAAAGGATTTATCTCCAGCGACAGCTTTTTAGAGACCATTTAATCACCAAACATGTGGCTACAATACCACAGACTCAGCTGAGGTCGGAAACAGTTGCGTAAAATCAGATAGGCGCTAAATACGCTACATGACGCTAATAATATCCGAGCCATATGTTCTGTTATTAAGGGAGATATCATGTTGACGGTTTGCTTGAGGAATATGTTGACGTAAGTCGGTGTGGAAGAGACAGCCGAAGGGAGTTTATGCTAACGATGCTAGTTTATGCTAAGATACGAGAGAGAAAACATTAAGTGTGCATTTTTAGCTAATTTTCATATTTGGGTGTCAGACCACATTTTTTACACTTTAACTTGAACAGGACTAACTACGGTATTTTGAATGAATTATCATTTTTATTCACAGCTGGTGCTTTTTAAACATGCAAAAAGACCAAGAAGTGGGCGGGGACTATGCAGATTTTTCATGTTGAAGTCTAAACACGTTAAAAAGCGCCCCTGTTATGGGGATTCATGCATGCCTTTATTTTTTTTACCTTATTTGCTCAATTCTTTTTCGCCTTCAGTCCATTCTTTCTTTTGAGACAATAACTTTATTTTTAACAAGGCAACAAGGCAGTCAACAAAGCGGTCTAAGCGACTCGTTTCAGTCCAGTCAATGCTTTATTTTTTTTGTCAATGCTTTTGTCATGTATTACTGATTAATTTTTTGTTGTGGAATAATCGTGAAAATATCTTACGCTAACCACGTGACTTTACGACGAAGGAGCCAGAAGTTGTTTTTGGGTTTTAGGACCATGTTCTTGGTTTACTTTCATCGTAATACAGCACAACATAAGTTGTTTGATGTATTCTCTGATGGCTTTTTCTTTCTTTTTTCTAATGCACCACACCGAAAGTGTTGTTTTTAATTAGCTTGTCAAGAACTGGTTTTGTTTTCCGGTGCGAAACGCAGAAAAAATTAAACCACCTTTCATCTCCTTTTCAAACGAGCCGGTCCCAGAAAAGCGCTAAACAGACAAATGTAGAAAATCCCTCGGAGCTAGCTGGTTATCAGGGATAATCTCTGAGCGTACCGTCTGCGTTTGCGTTTCGTTCCTCAAACGAAGCGGTTTCTAAATGAGTTTTGTGAACGAGCCTTTTTCAAACACAAGGGTTAGTTCAGAGATGAAAGGTGTCTTCTGGTTGGCGGGGACAATTCTTCATTAAATTGCTAATGCGGTTGCCGCAGTTACTGTCGCCCGCGTCCTCGCTAATTACCGTTCCCCAAAAAAAAAGACCCGACAGCATGGCCGCTTAAAGACCGGACCCCACCGAAGACCTGAAAGAGCTGGGGATAATCCCAAACGTGCTGACACAGCTGTTCCCAACCAGACGTTTGTTTCATTGTTCAACTAGATTTCAATAGTTCTAGGGGTTTGTCTGTTGCACCGTGCATCTTGATCTTGGTGGTGGACATGGGGAAAACGGACAAGCTCTTGAAGGAATGAGAATCAATGGGATGCAACGCTACAAAATATAAAAAAGCTCCCAAAATCTTACACTTATTGAGCACAAAGCCATTTCCTTGATTTAAATGGCTGATCATCCACCTGGGGCTGCTGGATCTGCAAAGGAGCTGGATGATTTTTTTTTTTTAGCTCTGGAGAAGGCTTGAAATGCATTGGCATAAACCATGGCTATGTAAAAAAGCAGTATATTTAAACATTTATTTCATACTAAGCATAGTGTAAATATAATAAGATATTTACGTACAGATAATGTGACACTTACTGATGTAAAAATGACAATTAAAATTTACTCTGCACATTACTTTTAGTCTAAAACGTGCTTTAATGTCGCTTTTGATGAAGATTGTATCAACTTTGAATGGTATCGGATTTTAAATGCTAAATATTTAAAGTGCACTTGCAATAGTTCCACTTTAGAGTAATGTCTTTAATTTTAATTTAGCACACTACTTTTGCACAATTAAAGTACAAAATGAGTTGTTCCAGACTTTAAGTATACCAGTTTAGCATATCAAAAAGATACAACTGCAGGGATAAATATTAAAAGTGCATTTGCAATATACCTAACATGAAATAAATGTATTTTAAATACACTTAAGTAGAGTTATTTTTCACTAGGGTATGTATTAGCTGGTTTTATTTTTTGTTATTATTCTCTATTCCGCAGGTGTCGCTGACTTAAATTTTTTTCCCATGCACACTGTTAGTTTTGTACTACAAACTACTGGTTTTGCAGCAGAGTAACTAATACAATGTCATACAAAGGAGACAGGACAGAGACCGACAGAATAGGCAAGCCTAGATTAATTGCTTTATATAGTTTACATGGAAAAGTTAGAAGAAAGCACCGCAAAAAACAATATGTTATTCATATGCATGCTAATAACCAACAAGAGAGTAGTGAAAATTCATCCCTTCACTAAAGTGTTACCATTATTTCATTAAAATGACCAGTCTATTTAGTATTCAAGGGCTAAAGCTACTTCTGATCCATTCTTGGTGTTTATTGATATTGTTTTGAGTTAAAATAGAAGCCATTAGGTTTGTTTGCAATAGCGCTATATCATCATATTGATATCTAGCCTCATGCCTCCTCGTGAGGACTCGGTGAAGCATCACGTATTGAATTTGGCGCTCAAATGCACTGTGATAAATGAGAAATGTTTTGTACATTGAGTGAACTGCATTAAAGAATATTACATGTTTAGACCTCATTATTTAGCTCAAGTACAGCACTCCCACAATCTTTTAATAAATTGAATGAATATATATATATATATATATATATATATATATATATATATATATATATATATATATATATATACACACACACACACACACACACACATATATATATATATATATATATATATATATATATATATATATATATATATATATATATATATATATATATATATATATATATATATATATATATATATATATATATATATATATATATGGTAAAAATATGATATGCATATATTATGTACACACACATACTGTTCTTGCATTGAAAGTTTTTTCGCTTAGCATCGCATTAAAATCCTTTCAGAGTGTTCCCTCATTAACTTCACATAATGTCACTTAAAATGACTTCAAATAATGTCTGTACATGTTCAGTACCGTTGCCTACAAAAGAACATTCTTACCCAGCAGAGCTGCAGGACTAATAGAGTGCAACAGTGACCTTTGCAGTGTTCTCAGTTTCAAGTATTTCTCCCATCTTTGGAAAAATGAAAATATGATTCAATAAAAAGTTCGATCCGTGAACCATACATTACAAAACATCACAAACCCCAAAAAATATGGAAAAGTTCACCAGAAAATTTAAATTTGCTGAAAATGCACTCAGCCATCTAAGATGTTTAGCATTACATACTTGCTCACCAATGGATCCTTTGCAGTGAATGGGTGCCATCCGAAGCAGCTGATAAAACATTACAATAATCCACAAGTAATCCACCCCACTCCAGTACATCAGTTAACATGTTAAGAAAGAAAAGCTGTATGTTTGCAAGAATCGAATCCATCAAAGCGTTTTATTTAGAAGTGCATTACCCATAAAAATGCTTCCTCAAGTAAAAAGTTCATCTCCTGTTGTCTTTCACATCAACATACACTGAAACATTTGTTTTGAAAGGGCGCTCGGTTTTCTTCATATGAGACCACAGCATTGGCTGTGATGGTCCCGAGATGGGCATGGTGCCATGGGACACTCCGGGTCACATTCATGCCAGCTTGTCATTGCACTTTCAGTCCTAGGACAGACCTTGCTTTTCTATGGGCCGGGTGTCCCTAGAAGTGTCTCAGCATGTTGTCGTCACAAGATGCTTGAAGACACTGTGCAAGATCTGGGAGGACGAGGAGCAGGTCTTGCTGGGGAATACCTCTGAGGAAGGACCTCCTTTCCCAGGGGATGGGCACCTTCTGGCACCCGCCACACTTGAGTGGCCTGCCACAGGCTGTGGTGGACGTGACCACTCAAGCTTGCCTCATAGAGAGAGCTCTCTAGCCTATGCGCTGAAGTTGAGTCTGTTTTCTAACTGGTGCAGAGAAGACCCCCCCAAGATGCACAATTTCAGTAGTGCTTTCCTTCCTGCAAGAAAAGGTTGGAGCGTAGGCTGTCACCCTCCACCTTGAAAGTGCACATGGCTGCGATTACAGCCCATCACAACACAGTTGATGGCGGTTCTTGGCAAAGCATGATTTCATTGTGTGGTTCTTGAGGGGTGCCAGGAGGTAAAATGCCCTCATGGGATCTCTCTGTCATCCTGACGGGTCTTCAGAGAAGTCCCCTTGAGCCGCTGGAGTCATTAGAGTTTAAGTCTCTGTCTGCTTAGACAGTGCTCCTGACTGTGCCACTTCCATCAGGATTTTCGGTGAGCGAAGAGTGCCTTGTATATGAACCGGCCGACTCTCACGTGGTCCTGAGACTCCGGTCTGGATACGTGCCTAAGGTTTCCACCATGCCTTTTCGTGATCAGGTGGCAATCATTGCCCACGGAGGAGGCAGATCCAGCCTTGAGGTTGCTGTGTTCTATTAGAGCTTTGCACATTTACATGAACCGCACCCGGAGCCTCAGAAGCTCTGAGCAGCTCTTTATCTGTTATGGAGGTCGGCAGAAAGGGAAGGCTGTCTCCAAGCAGAGGTTGGCTCACTGGATAACTAACGTGTTCTCTCCGTTTTCTCTTAGACAGCAGCGTGTGATCCGATCCGCCCACACCCCAGGCACGGACCCACTGCATCACCGAGACTCACTGAGGGAAAAGAGCACCGCAGCACCTGTCACGCCTTTGGACACTATTTCACCTGTATCATTCTTTGTTTGTTTAATAAATCCACCCTTCGGGGTATTTATTTTGAACTCTCCTTGCCGTGTGTTTTCTTCACCCCGTCACAGTATCCTCCAGCATCCCTGGTAGACATACGGCGGAGCAGTCTGACGCCAAGCCCAGGACCGGGATTGCTTGCCCAACTCCCCGGTCAGCCCTCGTACTTGGCTAAGTGTCCATCTGGCTGATTTCCTACGGGTAATCTCATGTGTATATTCTTCCACGGTAAGGTTTCCCCTTCGGTAAACCTGTGTCTTCCCTTTGGCAGTCTCCACTGTCTGTCTCTGCTATCAGTTTCATTCCTCTCCTTCCTTGGATAGGACCTGTTGCAGTCCATATCAGTGTTTCCACGTCACATTCCTTCGTTAGGATGGGGTCTCTGCAGGGTCCTTTTTCTCAAGGCTCGCTTCCTCATCTATTCTGCCAAACTGTAACATCAAGTAGCAGTTTCTAGTTGAAGGTCGAAATCCCTTCTCTTAAGAAAACGTTTTATTTCAGGAACAGTGATTTGGCACCTCCAGTAGTGATGGGTCCCTATGGGCACCAAGGTCCAATTGAAAAGTGAAATTGCTCTGGGGCGATGGGAAGTTTAGGAAGTTTGCATGGCATTTGTTGACACGCATTGCCTGGCAGCATTTGCAATGCCACAATGTTTGTGACGGGATTCAGATTGTGGCGTTTTCTATAAACCCCAGTCTGTCATCATGACATAACTCGTAGTGACTGACAGATATTGAACGTCTTGGTTATGTATGTAACCTGCGTTCCCTGAAGGAGGGAATGGAGACGTTATATCTCCTTGCCATGACCTCAAACCATCACTGGTTGCCAGGGACTAGTTTCTTAGCAAAACCTGTGGTTACACCTGTCACCTATTTATATCCGTGTGACAGGGAGTGGCTCAGGATTAGTTAACCACTTGCCACATGTCACTGGCGTTTTCTGAGTTCACTGAGTTAATCATCACAGCATAACATCTCCGTTCCCTCTATCAGGGAACACGGTTTACGTAACCGAGACGTTTTGCTTGTAACCAGTGGTTGATGCACATTTCATATTTTGAAAATATTTTCATATGTTGTATATTTCTTTCCCGGTCCAGACTTTTTCACTGGAGAAATCAATAATATGGATAAAAGACCGAAAGAAACTTCAGAAGGTTGTGTATTTAAAAAATGTTTTTGCGTAAACATATTTAAACTCCACCTGTTGGTGAGCAATGTGACCTTGCACAAATGACATTCATGCAACAAACCAGTAGCAGATGTACATCCCACTCGGTCGTAATCAAAGGAGAGTAAAAATACAATCAATGCTAATAACAAATGCATTAGCCAAAGGTTTTATTTGTTTCCTTTTTGTGTGCAGATGATAAAATTGACCGAAGCTGGAGCAGATGAATAAAAGAGCAGATATTGACATGCGATCTGCTACTAATCCAATAGGAATCAATTACACTCTTATTCTTATACCTAGATCTAAAATTGAGGAAATAAAATCTCTACGAAATTGTACTTAGCATCTTTGTCTGCTGTTTAGGGAATGATCAGCTGTTACATCAGTGATCTTTACTGCACTAAACATTGCTCTCTAACACAGAGACCAACGCAAGCTTTGTGCTCACTCTAATCATGCAAAACATTTTCATCACTAGGCACCTCTTTTATAATAAGACACTATAATGACTGAACATCACATTCATAATACTTATTTAATGATCTCATCAATGATTCATAAACCCCATAAATGCAGCACGCCGTATGATTACAAACCATGAAACACATTATACCGTACAACAGCAGTGACAAATAAACATTTAGCGTATGCATAATGCAAAGAAACAAATGATGAATTATCCTACGGCAAAGCAACAAGACAAGCGGTGCAATACCGAGATTGTAGAGTTTAAAAGCAAGCATAAAAGAAGTCATAAACCGCCTTTTTTATTATTTTGTACAGTCATTCGAGGTTTTTAGAAAAATGACACATTTTTGAGTTCTGAGGCTTTCAGGATGTATTCTTATAGAACTAGGGAATTCTGATTTATCAGTTCATGACCCATTTAGGTTTGTTAATATGTATATATGAATAACGCTGTAAAGGTATTTTGATCAATTTACTTAAATTGAATGTGTCTTTGAACAATGGTGAAAGCAAAGAGCAGTTTTGAGAGCAGTTTAATATATAGGGATGAAAATAAACAACACAATTTAATGACTGTTTAGATGTACAGTATATAGCGTATAATACTGCATTAATAAATATAGCTCTGAAAACAGACTTAATTGGCCAAACGGCAGTTTTCATCTAATATTAGGCCATTTTAAAGTCATTAGCATTGGTAAAATTAATTGTGTCCATTTAAAATGAGTTTATGATTATTAATCAGCAGTTTGTAGTTCTTTAACCATGTATACACAGGAGATAAATACTATTTCTGGTTTTCTATACAGTCATATCAACAGATGACTCTTCTCTCACTGAACGTGCTGAAAATCTTTAAAACAATTATTGGCCAAAATGTTTAACTGACAAAATCAAGCAACTGAAAAATAGCATGTAACCGCGTCCTAAATGAATGACCCCTTTACAGAGCAAATAATACAGATTGTCTCTGGTAATTCCAGTTTAAAGGGTTACCTCACTGCAAAAAGAACATTTTGTTCCAAACCCGTACAAGCTTTGTTCGTCTTCAGAACACAATTTAAGATATTTAGGATGAAAACTGGGAGGCTCGTGACTAACATTGACTGGCAAATAACTACCACTGTCCAGAAAATCTGAAAAACATCAGTGGTTCAACTGTAATATTATAAAGCTAAGAGAATATGTTTTATACGTAAAGTAAACAGCTTTAATTTAAAGATTCAGCACCGTAGCATCACCGAAGAGTCGTTTTGGACAGCATCAGACATTCGGACACACATTACGTACGCAACTCTGTGTTAGACGCAATGGAAAGATATGTGTATTTACGCTTTTATTTGTACAAACAACGTATCTTTCCATTGCGTCAAACTCTAACGTAACGTGCCTCCACCCGATGATCTACAAAATGGTGCTACAGTGATGTTAAATCTTTGAATTAAGCCGTTGTTTTTGTATTCTTGTAGCTTCATATTACGGTCGAACCACTGCTGGCAGATGGAGCATTCAGACTACGTCTTTCACCCTTTCCTGCACCTTCACATTGGCAACTGTTTGGCAGCCAATGGGACAGTCATAAGCCTCCCGGTCTTCAACGAAAAAATATCTTAACTTGCGTTCCAAAGATTTCATGGGTTTGGAGCGACAAGAGATTAATGACAAAATTGTCATTTTGGGATGGAGTAACCCTTTAACTTGAAACGCATTGTGGATTCGTTCGACCAGTTCAGTTTAGTGGACTTTCTGGAAGCAATTTACTTCTCTCTCCGTCTCCTCGCCCACAGATAAGCGATCAGGATGGTAGGAGAGGCCCGGACTGACGCGGACCGACCGAAGCGATGGAGGAGACAACCCCAGACCCCGCTTTTGTGGACGTGGACCAGGGTCTGACCCTGGCGTGCATCGCCTTCCTCTGTCTGCTGCTGGTGGCAATGATCATCCGCTGTGCCAAAGTCATCATGGACCCCTACAGTGCCATCCCCACCTCCACCTGGGAGGAACAGCACTTGGACGACTAGCGGATCTCATTTTTCCCACCACCCGGGCAAACAAACAATGCACTTGCATTCAATCAAACCCTAACGACGATCTCTGTGGGATATTTTAGCTGCTAGTCATCTTCCTGCGTACAGAGACACTAGCTTTGAAGACGACTTTAAGGAAACCAAGCTGAATCCTCCCCAACCGACCCTGGCTAAAAAAGGCGGCATGAATCCTAAAACGAAGCTGATTTTGAAATCCGCGTCTTTTTTTTGCTTCAAGAAATTCCAAAACAAAAGCACAAAATCAGACACTCCCAACCAAACGCTAACCTGACGTTCTCCCAACCGACGCATCCCGAATTTGTAGCCATACAAGTGAGCGAATGTATATTTTTATATTTCGTAATGAAAAACACATTCAAGTAAGGCACGGAGCGCTACGCAATTTTCTACGCGAACGAAGCTGTATTTCTATAGCTGTCTTCTTAATGTCAGTTTTCGTCTACACAGAGCAACAGTCAGTAAAAACAGCCGGCATGTTTATTTATGGTACAGTAATTTGCAGATAACTATCGCCCCCTTGAATAGCGCCGCTGCAAATACAGTGTACAAATGCGAATACGTATTTCCAATGGGATTGCATACACGCAATACATCGCATTCATATTTACAGACGTGCATAAAGTATGATCTCAATCGCGATTATGTTTCGCAAGAAGGCCCAGCTAAAGATGAAAAACGCCATAAACTGTCGCATTCATCTTAACGTTTATGGGCTCTTACGATCTGATCCCCTGATGTGGGTCGATTCTGTTGTCCTTGATGAATCGTACGCGTTTGCAGAGAGCTATAGTCTGCACTGCATGATATCAAGTGCCTCGGCTGAAGTCATATAAACGAAGTCATGAATGAATGCATCCTTCGTTCACGCGAAGGACGAAATGATGCCAGTGTCCTGTCTGATGAGAAAATGCAAATGTCTGTTTTTAACCACAATAAAGACGCTAGTAATCCCTAAATATCCGGTGAATTGTCACCAGCCATTGGTGAGTACACTACAAATATTACCACTGGAAATCTTCGACTTTTATTATGGGATTTTAAATGGACTCGCGCTACAATTTGAGTATAAAAAAAGTCGTATCACGTTTATTTAGCATTTTGGATACATATTGTTTCAAAGCAGCTTCACGGTAATGAACAGAAAAATAAAAGTGTTGTAAAACGAATCAACTTCAATAATACTTAAGCGTGTACAGAATGGCATCAACAGTGATTCCATTCGGTTCAATAACAAGTTAATTTAACTTAACACTTAAGAAGACATTATTGAGCTTATTCTCAATTTTTGGTGTTCTCATCTTATAATGCGAGTATGTTACGATATTGTAGTGGATGCAACTATACTGTAATATATTGCACTAAATTCAGGGCTTTCAAACAAATAATCGCAAGTTTTTTTTGTTAACAGTGCATGTGTGTGTATTTTAATTTTGTATATATAAAGACACACAGATACAGAATATATTTAGAAAATATTTGCATTTATATTCATATAATTTGTACCACATACAAATATATTATATATTTTTATAATATATATAAAAAGCATGCGTGCGCATTTGCACTATAAATAAACCAACTTATCGTGTAAACAAAAGCTTATTTAAAACACGAATAATCGTGATTAATAATTTGACAGCACTAACTAAAAACTAATTAACTGTTAACTAAAAAAAAATTGCATTTTTGCAAAATTCTATCTTCAGAAGGGTTCAGTTGCATTTGTACTTTCACGCGAGTTAACTGATTGAAATTAATATATTAATATAATTAACAATTGAAATCATATCAGTCATTTTATTATCCTCAGTAGTGCATTCACGCCAATGAAAATTAAGTTTTGATATATTTACAATATATCTTTATGGAACGTGATCTTTGCTTAATATCCTAATGATTTTTGGCATGAAATAAAAATCGATCAATTTGACCAATGCAATGTATTTTTGGCTTTTGCTACCAATCTACAAATATATATCACACGGCCAATCAAAGTTCTTCCTTCTACAGAACACCTCAAGTCCTCTACCCGTCAACAAGGTCTTATCTCCGCAACCAGGAGAGTTTTTTTAAAGGTAACGACAAAAAGCGCCACAGCGACAAATTGTACATGCTCCAAATCAAAGACAGCAGCGTTGAGGAGCTTGACAGCAAGTTACGATCGCTTTCATTAAAAACAGATTTATGTTTTTCCTCGCGTCGCTCGCTCTTTTATCTCACGGACTCAGAGGAAGCAGCCTTCAAAACGAGCTGATGATTCAGCACGGCAAAAGCGTTTGTTGTCCGTCATAAGAACCACAAGCCCCCCTCCTCTCAAAAGAGTATTTACTTCCCACAGTGCAAGCGCGATCGATCAACCCAAGAATACTTCGGCTTTTCGTTTGCCGTCCAATTCATTCAAACGCAACAAATCATTTTCCATTTGCTTAATTCTTATCAAGGTCTGCGTTATAAGAGGCGTTTTCAGACACGAAAGGCACAAGAGCTGCTTCATAAACTGAAGTCCTGATTTGAAATACAGCAGAAGGTATTATTGCTAGAAAGCCAGGTGGTTCATGACGCAAAGTAAAGTCATTTTTTAAATGATCAAGCAGCACTTTCAAAGGGTTCAATTACGTTCAGAGTAATTATTTCAGTAAGAGCGCATTCGCCTAATGGAGTTATTCATTAAATGTAGCCCAGTAATGTTTTGCTCGGCTATGTTCTCCTTTCTCCTCTCCTTTTTTTTGGTTTGGGATTTGAACACACTGTACTTCAACACGTGTATGATGCATTAGACATGGATTTTATAGCCTAAAACTGTCAACTGTAAAATTGTTTTGGACATGCACTGATGCATTTTGCATAACACTAAAATTATTTACACATTTAGAAGAAAAATATATATATATATATATATATATATATATATATATATATATATATATATATATATATATCACAAAAATATTATGATGATTTGCATTATTTTAACTCATATTAATAACTTTATCAAAGTTGCAAAGGTATCCAAGATTAAATTTTTTTTTGCATTTAATATAATTTAATTTGCCAGTTTGATAAATATATATAAAATAAGATTAAAATGTGTTTTATATCATAAGTGAATAATTGCGATGAATCCAAAATAAAAGTTGTTTACATAATATATGTATGTGTATACTGTACATGAATATATTTAATATATATACTGTACATATATTATGTAAACAAAAGCTGCTATTTTAAATGTGACTAATTATCAATTATTATTAAATATAAATACAAATACACACACACAGACATATACACACACTATATATATATATATATATATATATATATATATATATATATATATATATATATATATAAATATTTCAGCTGATCGACAAGGCAACATTTTTAATTTTAATGTAAAACTAATACATAACTACAGACATGAAAACAAACTTAATTTGCTATAGAAATGAAAATGTAAAAAGTTCAATCAAGAAATATCATATAAAATCTAATCCAAAGCATTAACATAAGCTATAAGACGCATCAGTCATACTGAAATAACCGACGAGCACAAGAGAACCTCAAAGGCTGTTTTCTAACAAACATGATCTGCACTCGATGTGGAGCTGACTCGGCTCTTTCCACACCCTCCGAACACTTTTGTCAGATTCCCATCCATCAAACGGCTTTCCGTAGCGCAGCCGAACCGACGGAGGTCTCTCCTTTCCCGCAAACCTAATTCAGCTTATCTAACCCGTCCTCCGGTCATTCCTGTTCGCCAGAACCTTTTGAAGTCTAACCTTCAATTAACACGCCTGAATCGTAATTCAAGAACGTATTTTTGCGAAAGCACGTACAAGACTTTCAGAAATACGCCTTGGTCAAACTCAGACTTTCACCTTTCTTAATTATGACTCGACGGCGTGTGAAATGGTTCGAAAATTAACAGGCGGACTCCTAACGGGATGAAGTTACGGCTGTATTTGGTCCTAATTGCTCTCTGAAAGAGTTGTAGTTATTCATTTTTACATGTTTGCACTTATTTGGCATCGTAAATATGTTTGTAATTTCATCAAAACGAGATATTACCACAAAACGTCTCAGAATTAGTCAAATTTACACTTACTTCTGTTTTCCCTCCAAAATTGTGTCACTTCCTATTTGAGGCAGACGCTTAATAATATAAAAAAAAAAAAAAAAAAAAAAGAAATCTGTAAAATATTTTGTAATCATTTTAATTATTTAATTTAACATTTTCTGGTTTTTGGTTTTACTTATTTATTAATTTTTTAATTAACGTTCTATTATTTAATTTTACAATTATTTTTTTCCTGTTTGGCCCAATGTACCCCCTGGCTGTGTCTGCACATTTTTAAAAACGATAAAAATAGTCTGAATTAAGTATGTTAAAATTAATTAAACTAATAATAAACTTAATTAAATTAAGTGCATTAAAACTAAAGAGAACCAACGGGATGGAAAGTGAAGTTGAAGACACAGGAAAGGCTTATACATTGGTTTTTTCCATTAAAATACCAAAATGTTAAACTGATATTGTAGTGAAATGTGATACACATCTCTGTAACATTTACATAAACATTAAAAAATGCGATAAGAAAGTATACTAGTGCATCCAAAACATGTCCAGTTTGCAGTATATAATCTTCTTTTTTTATTATTTAATTTCCAATCAGTGTTAATGTGTTTACATCGGTGTTCAGGCATTTGTTTGAAAGGTCTGAAATTAGCTGTGTGCTGCTAACTGAACCCACACACACACACACACACACACACACACACACACACACACACACACACACACACACACACACACACACACACACACACACACACACACACACACACACACACACACACACAGTATAATAGCACTGCCACACAACTCACACAAATCAATACTTCTATTAACTTTAGAGGCAGAGTAACTTTGGGCCCATAATTCATGAGGGGCAGCTGGATAAAAGCTCTCAGCAGCGCAAACTGAATTATGCTAACAGTAATAATGTGCTGCCGTCGATGGCAACCTACACTAACGTACAAGAATCCAGGTCTATTTATTCCAAAATACAGTAACAACTCCATATTGTGAAATATTATAACAATATAAAACTAATATTTCATAATATGTGAAAATATTTTAAAATGTAATTCATTCCTGTGATGCAAAGCTGAATTTCCAGCGTGATTGCTCCAGTCATCAGTGTCACATGATCCTTCAGAAATCAGTCTAATATATAGACCCCAAAAAATATATGTTTATATATATATATATATATATATATATATATATATATATATATATATATATATATATATATATATATATATATATATATATATATATATATATATATATATATATATATATATATATATATATATATAAAATATATCTATATATATATATATATATATATATAAATATATTTATATAGATATATATATATATATATATATATATATATATATATAGATATAGATATAAAATATATATATTATTATATATACTATAAAAATCTCTCTCTCTCTCTCTCTATATATATACATACCTGACCGATTAAAGCAGACACACACACACACACACACACACACACACAGTGCTTAGTAATCAACTCCACGTATGATATGAAACAACCAAAAAT
>NC_056705.1:8959188-8964188 GCF_018831695.1 Puntigrus tetrazona | reverse complement strand
CAACGCTGCGAAAGCACGCTGAAATAGAAACCGATCTCCAGAGCGCCAACCATGGAGCGCTGGATAGTTCGGCCAAACCTGCTATAAAATGCCATTATTACAGCTTTAACCGAGGGTGCTATTCATTTCGTTTCCCGAACCGGGCCTGTATCCTAATCGTGAAAAAAAAAATATATATTTTGGCCCATACAATGTATAAATAAAATGAAATTAAAATAACTAAATAAACAAACAAAACAAATAGGTATTAAAGAAGCCATGATGGTAGTAAAATAATGATAATGAAACTAAAAATGTAATAAAATTAAATAAAACAAAGTAGTAACATGCAGAAAAACTGTAGTAATGTTGTCCAAAGAAAACGGGTGAAATGTTAAATGTTCAAATAAAATAAAAAAGGCATAATTCACGTATAAATATACATGAAAATAAAGCAAATAAATAATTAGTATTTAGAAATGAACTATTTTACACAACCTATGTGATGGTTTGCATTTTTTATTATTATTATTATTATTATCTCAGCAACATGCCAAACATTTTATAGACGTAAACAAAATAAAAAGAGTTTAAAAGCAATCAGTAACTTTATTGAGTGATTTTTTCAGTAACACAGAATGACAAAGCAATTCAAGTGTGCACTTTCTCCAAAAGCTGGTTAAACTGCAGAGACGGGGCACCTTACCTACATATTCTCTCAAGATCACAAGCGTTATCTGAAGAAACAATTTCCTTTGAATGACATTTACCGGCCAATTTTCACAATCTAGATGAACACAGTCAAATTCCACCCCACATTATACCTTCCTCGATATCCCGTTTCACTCAGAATTGTGATTGAGAGCGTAAAAAGTGTTTCTGGTTGCGTCTGGCTTACAGGAGGGAGACTGCATCACTGTCCCGGGGCAGGAAGGATCTTCCCCTCGCACCGACCGAAGCCCACTCTGTGACCCCCGGCCTCGCAGTAACCTGCACGGACAGAGAGCACGACCCTTAGCGCGCGTCCATTAGCACGCAAGCAGACACACAGAGAGCCCAGAGACCCACCTGAGAGAGTGACCTCGCCCCGTCCTTCAGGAAGGTCCTCGTCTCTCCGCCGCCGAGGTCGATAGTCTTGGATCCCCTCCACGAGAGCTCCAGCATCGAGCCGAAACTCTCCGGATCCTTCGTGCACACAAACACAGACTCAGGGCTGGAAAGTGTCAGTGTAGCTTTATATATATATATATATATATATATATATATATATAATATATATTATAAGAATTATGTAAAAATGTAAATATATATCTATATATAATATATATTTTGTAATAATTAATAATTAAAATTTTAATTAATATTATTATATCGTTTAACAGAAATAAAAAGTCTGTGACTTCCAGTGTATTTACAGGTTGTTTTGTTTTTTATATTATTGATTATAATAAATTATAGTCAAATGTACTATTTTAAAATGATTCATTTTATTGTATTATTTACTGAATTTAACAGACTGAAATTTTCAAAATGTAAAAGTGGCTTCCAATGTATAAAATGTAAAAAATATATATGTAATTATTAATAATTATCATAATGGTGTATTATACTGCTTATAAAAGTATTATGTTATTTATATATTCAATCTATTATTTACTAAAATCAACTTAATTTATAAAAATACATTAAATTACAATAAAATACAAGTAAATATAAATATATATATATATATATATATATATATGAATAAAAAGAAAATTATATATATATATATAATTATATATATATATGAATATAAAAAGAAATATATATATATATATATTTATATACACACATACAATCATCTGACTCACTGGGCCTTGATCTAAAACAGACTAAGGGAGAGTTTTCTTTTTGAACTAAATATTTCTTCTCATACAATTATCTTTTGAAACATTATCACACACACACACACACACACACACACACACACACACCGGTCCGCTGATGGTGCCTGATGCCAGCAGGTCTCCCGGTCTGACGTTACAGCCGTTGACTGTGTGGTGCGCCAGCTGCTGCTTCATGGACCAGTACATGTACTGAGGAGACACGCAACACGTTACAAGAAAGTGACTTTCTCTGCACGCGGCGATACAGAAAGCCTGGAAACGGAACGAGCTTCCCCTAGAACCGACGACACAAGGATCCCGGCACAGAGACGGAGGGGAGTTTCACTGAGAAAGTCTATTTGCTCTGCACAGTCTGTGTTGTCTTAGCGCCCGCTAACGGCGTGAAGTTGCGAATGTAAAGTTGCGACGAGGCGAACGGGCCACCTATAAACAGCAAGTGAGTTTATTTATGCACAGAAAACGGCGCAAAGCAATTCCAGCGGGGATAAAATAATCTCTACCGAGCTCAAACGGTTCAAATTAAACAATTTTCTGCCCTTTTAATTCAGCCCAAATTGTCAGTATTATGTTGTTGTCCCCAATATCACCAAACGCTTGCAATATGTTGGCCAGCAATCCTGCATAACTGTTTAGAGTACGCTGCATTATGTAATCCCCCTATGCTATTATATCTGGTTCTTCTGGGGTTTTTCCAAGGAAAATCAAGCATTATCAAATGGGTAGAGGAAGCTGTCGGTGTGAGTTATTTGTGAAACAGCAGCGTGCCGATGCAAAACCAATGCAAATCTATCTCTTACCCTAAAATTGGACTTGCAAATGGTGGTGGCCTCTCGCATCCCCTCACCTGGACAGATGAGAAACAAACAAGACTAAGATGCCGAGTGTGCCTCGTGACGGACTGGTGATACTGACACGCACCTTTCACAGCGACGAACAGCTTGATGTTGAACGTGTAGGGGTCATCGTGACGCAGGTATGGGAGAGGAGCAGGGTCCTGAAATGACAATAAAATAACATCAGGAAACCTCACCAGGGGCTAAACACGCTTCTCAGCCATAGCCTGAAAGTGAAGTATATTTTTGATATTTATTTATTTATTTGTCAGGGCGTCATAGTCAACCATAGTCAGGCTTGTCAGCCATAGTCAGCCATAGTCAGGCTTGCTTCAAAACTTGAAATAGAGTAAAATAAAATATAAACGTCTGCCGGCGTTTCATTTTCATTTCTCATTTTAAAAAAAAGGAAATGCTGTATAGACGAAAAACGTAAAAACAAAAATGCACCATAAAATTTCTAACATAAACAAATAGTGAAGAACAGAAAAATGTATGATAAAATATATTTTAAAAATATATGCGTGTGTGTGTGTGTGCGCGTATATATATATTTTTGTTTTACATTTTTCGTCTATATAGATGTATGAGACAAATGAATTAGCTAATATTTCTATAACTTGTAACGTGCTAAAATAATTATATTAAATTAAACTACAAAAATAAAAACACTGAAAATCAAATCAAAATGATTAAAACCTTCAATAAAGTTAAAACAAAAATGGAAAAATCCAAAAACTGGTTTAAAGAAATGTTAAGAAAAACATCATCTTAACGGCTTTAAAATAAAACATTACTAGTTTTTTTAACTTTTTATTTTGTCAGACGCGCAATATGTATTGCAATTAATATATATTTGCTAATATAATAACATATATGAAATATCTGCTCCTGAAAATAATAATATTATTAATAAAAATAATAAAAAACTACATTCTCGTCAGAACAGGCCCATTTTTTGGCAGCAAACCAGAATCACCGATCCAACAAATGAATGCGTAAAAGAGAATGAAGATGTGTTTTTGCCTCATTCGCTCGCACTGGCTTGGCCGCGGTAGAGAAAGAGGAAAGCAGCAACTCAAGAGAACGGCCTTTAGCACGTCTCATTTCCCGCTTATATGCAAAGTCTGCACTCTGCCGCCTGCGATGATGAAGAGTCCGTTCCACAGAGCTGTAACGGGACTGTAAAGTTGAATAAATTCGCGCTCTGGCCATCATTTTTAAAGATAATGGGTCTGCAATGGCCGCTCCCGAGGTGCTAATCGGATACTTTGTCCGAAGCCTACGGAGGCAGCGTTTTAAAGGCGCTGGAGAGCTCCTACCAAAGGCAGGCGCGTTTATGTTGCCTTTCGAAAGGCCCCCATCCATTTAGCACGAAGTGAGGCTATTTGTGTGATACGCAGAGCTGCTGCCTGAGTAGAGAGATCCAAATCACTCACTTACAAGGTTTTTATTTTTAGTACGGATGCTGCCTACATATGCACTTCCATTCAAAGATTTTTTTCTGATGCTTATGACGTGTTTAGGCTGCATTCGTTTGATCGACACCACAGTAAAAAAAACTGTGAAATATTATTATATGTCATTAACTTCTGTGCATCAGTCTTCAGGGTCACATGATCTTTCAGAAATCATTCTCATATGCTGATTTGCTGCTTAAAAACAAAAGCTACTATTTACTATCAATATTGGAAACAGTCGTGCCGCTTGATGTTTCATTTCGAAGTATTATTTCAATTTGGAATTATTTCGAATTAGAGATGCGCTAATATTGCAGACACCCGGTGAGCCGAGTACCAATATTCATATTAACGGCCTATAAAACTGTATATGGAAAAGACGCTCGTCTTCGAAGGCGCTCTCGAAGCGTTTCATAGTTTTAAATGCTAGGACGGGATTTTAAATTAAGCAAAAGTCCCACCAAATATACTAAGTTCAAAAGGAAGCCTTCCTTAAATAATAAACTTTCTATCGACGTACGGTTTGTTATTTAATATTGTTGACACAATCATTTGAATATCTGGAATCTTAGCAATATATATTATATTACCGACCATAAAAATGATTTGAATACATTTACAGTAGGACATTTTTTTTTAAAAACATGATCATTACCCAACGATTTTTGGCATTAAAGCAAATTTGATCATTTTGACCCATAAGATGTATTTGTAGCTTTTGCAACGTAAGGGTCGCGTGTACATATGATCTTAAAATAAACTGGAAGCTAGAAAATATCCAATATACTGAGCATGCAGTTATTTTTTAACCCATTGTTAGGAAAGCAGTAACAAATGAC
>NC_056705.1:8949188-8954188 GCF_018831695.1 Puntigrus tetrazona | reverse complement strand
AAGCTCTCCCATGATACCCCACCGGCAGTCTCAGCCTGCGGGAAAGGATAATGGATCACATCTCAACTTTCTAGAGTGCTTTAGATGGGGGGCTTCTTTATCTTTTCTTTTTTTTTCTCCATCCTTCATCCTTCAGGAGATCCAAAATTGTACACCTCCTAGTGCTCTCCCAACACAGACCTGCACGACTTTCGTTGTTCTCTCTTTGTTTGATTGTATTAAGAAGAAGGTCAGTAGACAAAAATAATAGATTAATGGAAAAACGCTGAAATGTTGTACGATTTATGGTTATGCATTATACATATAGCATATTTTAAATATATATATTAAATATATATATATATATATATATATATATATATATATATATATATATATATATATTTTTTTTTTTTTCAGAAAAGAAAATCTTTTCTCTCTCTCTCGTAAATCTCACACTTTTTTCACACACATTAATCGAGAATCCAAAATATTACGTTTTTTTTAAAAAAATAAAGTTTTTATTTGCATAATATATGTATAGTTCTATGCTCCATATAGTTATGTATATATAAATACACACATATGCATGTATATATTTAAGAAAAATATTTTTTGTTATATATATATATATATATATATATATATATATATATATATATATATACACACACATATATATATATATATATATATATATATATATATATATATATATATATATATATACATGCATACACAGTGGATATGAATTAATCATAATTAAACGTTTTGATTTTATTTTGATTTGACAGTTTTTTGATTTGATATATATATATATAAAATAATGCCAATACAAATATAAATACATTCCTCTTAATATTTAGAGTAAATGCACATTGGTAAACTTAATATTATGCATTTAGTTTAAAAAAAGAAAACTCTTATAAATAGCAAATAATTTAATTTATAAGAGATGAGAACATAAATATTAAGCATTTATCACATTGAAAAACAACACTGGTTCTCTACCCATTCACTGTGATAAGACTTCTTTATACAATGATTTTTAGTTATGCTTTTAATGGAGTTAAAGGTAAATCATCTTTAAATTACTGGTTAAAATAACACTTGAATTTAATAGGTTTTTACAAATGATCATTCCAAGTTAACGTAGATATGGTATCAGTAGTAACTGAAGGTTCATTTCACTATATTAGACGTGCATAATAACTTTATTCTCTTCCAGGACTGAGCTCTTTCGGTCCTTTGTTCAGAAAAGAGCAAAAAGCAATAAGGCTTTTCAACAATTCTCCTCATGTGTGATAGCGGCGTGCAGGTTTGGAGCGACATGAGTTCGAGTAAATACCGACGCCCCACTTCTTTAACGTTTCGCTTCAAACCCTACTCCAGAAGCCACCCGCCGACCTCGAAAAGCCCCGCTTCAAGCCCAGTGTAAATCAGCTATAGATTTTCCTCCAGAGCGAAACGCGTTCTTTCTCCCGAAGAAGTGACACGAGCTCGGAAAGGCCCGCTGACAGATTGAGCCGAGGGAGGCGGGCTGCAGAAATTACATTTCAAAAAAAACAAAAAACGTCCCTATTCATTTCCTGCACGAGTCCTTGTTCCCTCTCCGGGGCGAACGACTCAAAATGCGACGAGAAACGCGGTTTTCGGGTTTTCGGAGGCAAGAGTTATCGCTAAAAGCCGAGCTGGAAAAGGTGCATTATTTAGCCTGACGGGCGTACGCCGGGAAAGAATAAAGTGCGTGTTTACGGGAATGACTTACAGGAGCTGTACGTATGTGGTTAGTGACGCGAAAGATGAGGGAAATATGAAGTCGGAGGGAGGCAGCATTGCTTCGGATGCGAGCATTTAAGAGGCTGAGGAGTATTAATAGGCCGTCACGTACCAGTTGGGCATCAAGGCATTTTCTTTTCCACGGAACATTATTCCAACGTTGGTGGCATGATCTCTCGATGAGTAAAAGTCTGTGTAGTCGCCTGTTGCAGAGCAGGGAGGATAAGAGATGATGGGGGAAAAAAAAAACAGGGGGTTAATGAGGAGTAAACAGATGCGGTGACGGGAGCGGAAAAAAAAAAAAAAGATCACAGTGTGTGTCTTCTGCTCAGGTTTAAGAAATGTCTCGACCAAAAAACGAAAGCTCCGTCGTCAGTAAATAATCGTGCGTTACATTAATGACTGATAAGAGCCACCTCCGACGTTGCTCTCAAATCTCAATCGCAATGTTTCGTTTTTAATCGGTCACGTGACAGCCGATATTAAATGAGATTTAGTGATTTAAGAAGGCTAGGAGGATTATTACTTTTATTTTTAATGGAAAAAGAAAGCAATACAGCGTTGGAATGAGCAGACAAAATATAAATAAATATATAAACTACTAGTCAAAAGTTTTTTTTGCTCATAAAGGGCATTTTTTTTAATAAATACAGCAGAAACAGTCAAAAATCTTATTACAATTTACAATAACTTCTCTATTTACATATAGCAGCAAAATAATCATAAACCTAATCATTTAGCATCAATAGTAATGATAATAAATTATTTATTAACAAATAAATGATTTTTAAATATTTATTAATTCAAAACATAAAAAGAGTTATTTTAAATTGTAACAATTTAAAATAATTTAAAACAATTTAAAGTCTAACAATATCTTCAATATCTTCATTTTTTTAATAAATAAATGCAGCCTTGGCGAACATAAAAGACTCAATAATAAAGATAATAAATTATTTATTAACAAATAAATTATTTTTAAATATTTATTTATTAATTAAAAAATAAAAAGAGTTATTTTAAATTATAACAATTTAAAATAATTTAAAACAATTTAAAAATGTAAAGTCTAACAATATCTTCAATATCTTAATTTTTTACTAAATAAATGCAGCTTTGGCGAACATAAAAGACTCAATAATAAAGATAATAAATTATTTATTAACAAATAAATTATTTTTAAATATTTGTTTATTAATTAAAAAATAAAAAGAGTTATTTTAAATTATAACAATTTAAAATAATTTAAAACAATTTAAAGTCTAACAATATCTTCAATATCTTAATTTTTTTACTAAATAAATGCAGCCTTGGCGAACACAAAAGACTTATAATGTGAACATTAGGAAAAATAACTAACATAATTTGTATAACTAACATAACTTCATTAACATCATAACTTTTATCTAGTAGTGTAGGAATAAATTTGAATAAAAGTTAGTGAGGTAATTCGCAGCTAAGCAATACAAGGTTTTAATAAAAGTCGGCTGTCTGGAAAAAAAGCGGCGTAGTGAAAAAAAAACCAACATAGGAAAAACATTAACATTCATAACATGTATTTTTTCATGGGAAGGTTAGCTGGTGAACAGTGCGCTCTAGTGGTTATACTGAATCAGAATCACACCTTAAAGACATGCATTCGGCTCAAATCCCATCTTACTTCTGCTATATAACACCACTTTAAACGATCCGATCAATTCCTTATGGATAAAATAATAATAAAGTCCCACTGTACATTTGGTGTAGATGCATAATGGACGTTAAACTGTTGCAAAAGGCACCGCTGACTTTAAATGTACATCGAGGAGAAGAGTGGAAACATGAGTTGCGTATGAAATACGGTCCTGGGACTCGGAGGCGATCTGTTTGACTTTCACACTCACCGATCACAGCTGGGAGATGCATCACCGCCACACTCTGCTGAACGAACGCCCTGGAGATCACAAACCACACGCAGGACCACATAATCAACTTCTCTTCAGCTTCCCGGTTAATAAATAAGCGGCGTCGAATGATCAATCACGATTAATTGCATGCTAAATTAAAAAAATTTAAATATTTGTTCATATATTATGTGCGTGTACTGTGTAGATTTATTATGCATATATAAATACATATACATATATATATATATACACACATACATATTATATATATATATATATATATATATATATATATATATATATATATATATATATATATATACATATATTATATATATATATATATATATATATATATATATATATATATACACACATATATATATATATACATATATATATATATATATATATATATATATATATATATATATATATATATATATATATATATATATATATATATATATATATATATATATATATATATATATATATACATATATATATATATATATATACACATATATATATATATTATATATATATATATATATACATATATATATATATATATATATATATATATATATATATATATATATATATATATATATATATATATATATATATATATACAACACGTGCATGCAAATATTTAAGAAAAATAGATATAAATATTTAGATATAAATTAAATATATGTAAAAAATTTAAATATATACTGCATGTGTGTGCTTTAAATATATATACATAATAATATTAAACAATAACTTATATTATGTTGAAAAAAAAATCTTTTGGAGTAATAAACATTTACCGGCTTCTTAAACTGACGTCATCACGCAACGTAGACTCGTTCGCAGCCAGAAGCATCTGGAGACGCTTTCTTGCTTCCCTCCAAGCATCATAACCCAGAGCCATAAAAGCATTGAGCGTGGGCTTGGATGCAGGAAGAAGAAAAGCACGAGGATGAAGAAGAATCCGAGATGTTGTTTAATAAAAGAAAAAAAAACATACGGAGCTCACCTGTTCAAAAACCTCCTGACGATGCCCAAGAGCCGGTCCGTCGAAAAGATGCTTGATGACACTGAGGTCCAAAACCTGGTCTCCGATGGCAACGCCAATTCTGTGCCTGGCCTGTTGGACGAGTTACAAAAAGTGTATTTGCACGGATTTCATAATGTCTTTGGTTTGCCTTTTACGACAGATCATGTTCTCCAGCGTGACTGTATAACTTCATATCGACTAGTTTATATAGTATATGCTTTTATCAGTAAATAATCGTGCATTACATGTAACTAAAAGGAGTTATGCATTAATGACTGATAAGAGCCACCTCCGCCGTTGCTCTCAAA
>NC_056705.1:8929188-8941688 GCF_018831695.1 Puntigrus tetrazona | reverse complement strand
AAAATACATAAATAAAAAAGCTGCCCGACAAAGCAACATTTCATTTTTATTTGATTTAACAAAATACTAAAAACTAAACCTGGCACTAAAAAATTATTTACAAATGAAATAGACCAAAAAATAAAAATAAAATTAAGATTTAAAACAAAAATCATGCAAAAATGTAAAAATAACTCCATCATTAACTCAGGGAACTTAGATTAAAAAAAAATGAAACAAAACTTCATAAATTAAGTAATATGTAATATCAGAGTTTAAGCACAAAAGAAAAACATTAAAAACTGCCCACTTTTAGTCACCAATATCTCTCAGAATCTGTTGACACACTCATTTCTAAAACAGGTTTACTCTTTCAAAAAAAAAAAAAAAAAAAAAAAAAGGCCTTTTCTTACTCTTTTGAAATAAGTTAAACTACATCCAATGCCAATGAAATGACTTAAGCAACTGTTAAGAGAAATGACCAAAGGGTAGTAAAGAGGAAGATGTTGTACCTGTTCTGCTCATGCTGTGACGTCGATTGTACGGTCACAGATTCTCCTTTACTGCTAAGGCTGGAAGACACTGCAGGCAATGAAAGAGCAGGAAACCCAAAATGTCAACACTTCCATTTTAAGTTCTCCTTATTCGTCAGAAGCTGATGAAAGTAACAGAACAAGTGAGACGTTCCAGTAAAACAATATTGTGTCCAAACCAGGCATGATGGAACAACCAGACAAGCTTCCACCAGCAGGAATTTTTGCATCCCTAAAATGATGGTTAAATGCTATTGAGAATAATTAAATTATAGCTTATTAAAAATAAATAAATAAAAAAAAAAATAAAAAATATATATATATATATATATATATATATATATATATATATATATATATATATATATATATATATATATATATATATATATATATATATATATATATATATTTTTTTTTTTTTATTACAGGTGTATGAGCCAATGAGATTTTAATAAATTTTAAAAATAAAAACAATGCTATTCTTTTGAGCGTCATTCATTTAATAATAATAAATTATTATTATTATTATTATTATTATTATTATTATTATTATTATACTGAAGAGATACTAAAGACTGGAGTAATGATACTGAAATTTCAGCTTTTCATCACAGGAATAAATTACATGTTAAAAAAATATTTACAGAACTCAAACTTTTCAAAAGTATAAAAGCAACAAACCACCAACATCTTGCTTTTATCAACCCTTTCTTCTTAAAACGACTGATCTTAACATGAATGATTCACGATAAGCATATCATGAAAACTTCCACCACCTTCCTTTAAAAAAAATACATAAATAAAAATAAATAAATAATAATAAAAAAAAAATCACAACCCCCTCTTTCTTTTATAACTCGTTTGCAATGCTCCCGTACAAATGTTTCATTAGCAGAGTAAAGAATCTACCCAAATCACCGCCATCTCCCGATGGGTTTAAATAGTGTTAAATTGTGACGTAAAATACAGATGAGTTGGAAATGATTTCCTCTGTGATACTGACCTGGATCGCTGGACCTGCCGCTATTGTTCTGTCGCTGTAAGGAGTCTTTGTAGCACACCGAGCACATGCCGTTATTACGCGGATTGCCGTAAAACCCACAACCATTGGAACAGAGCACTCGTGTCTGATTGGTCTCCTGAGCCATATCCCTCTCCTGTGGACAGAAGAGAGAAAGAAAGAAAAGCATCACCATTAAAGAGTATGGAGGCTAAATAGCAGACCTTAATACGTGCATGAAAACCAGTGGCCCGTTTCACCTTACAAGAGCTCCGAGTCTACAATCTGTGCTTTGAATACTGATTGTACAGCTGAATTAGGCTTTGTGCAGATGTTTGAGGGAATAAGACACTTATCTGCTCTTCCTCTGACATGTTCTCACTTTCTCTCTGGCCCTGTCTGTAAGGCTCTGTCTCTCTCAGACTACCTGTGCGCCTGTCTCACATTCCTACCGTAAAAGAAGCGTCCTCACTGCGCTGAAAGATGGGAAACAAGGGTAATTACACCTTAAATAAAAAACACAGACAGATGATGGATAGGTGGACGAAAGATTATCAGACAGAAAGATGGATGGAGCGACACAAGCACAGAACAACAGAAAGAATAATAGAAAGAAGGAATGAAAGACAGATATAAGGGACTAAGACAAGTGATGGATAGATGGAGCAAGAGAATGATTAGACGAAACGATGCAGATGGAAATCACAAACAGACAGAATGATAAAAAGATAGATTCAACCATTTAAGTGCACACACAAAAGAAGTGGGCAACCATTTTTGCTGCGGGAAACGTTTTTTGGGTAAGGTTTGCTCAAGGGCACTCAAGTTATGGGTTGAGGGTGGAGCACCGTTCATTCACTCACTCACCCTACATTATCTACCGGTAACCAAACCTGCAACCTTCGGGTTAAAGGTCCAGCTCTCGAACTCTAACCATTAGACCACCACTGCCCCAAAACCAGGCAGAACACAACAAGGGGGAAAATACGGTCAGTACTGCTTCCGTAATGACTTTATCGTTACATAAACACTACAAAGAGGGAACCCAAACACCGTGCTTTAATAGCGCTCTCGGTCAACGTTCAAGCCAAACGGCAGCTTTAAATCAACTTTCAAAAAGAAAAAAAAAAATGGACCATGTGCTGACGAGAAAGAGTTTAATTCTGATGTGAACGTTGAAAACCACTCGATCGAAGTTTCTTCATAACATACTTAAAGATGCGCACGTGAGCCTACGCTGTCTGGCTAGTGTACGGTAAGCCTCTGTGATCACGTGTGCTGCCCTGTGACAGGCCCTGCACCGGATCAGATAAAGACACTCTCTCTCCAACTACAAGCGACGGGATCACAGAAGAGCCTGGCCAAGAAAGACCAACAACACAAAGACTACATTAAGAAAACACACACACACATTAAGAAAAATAAATAAATAAATACTACCTGAAAAATAATACAAATAACTAAAAGTTAATGCAACTTTATTTGGTAAATAAACCAATAAATAATACATCAGTGGTCATAAAATGTTCATAACAAAAATCCATAATTTATGTTAATGCCATATTAATGTCATGATGTTTAAATGAACTCAAGCATCAAAAAACTAATTATGAAATATGAATATCCCATTCACTCGGACTGATATTGATAGCGTTTTTTGGTTTTTTTAAATAAAGTAAGTAAAAGTAGACGGTGATTTAGGGAAAGCATCTTCTACAAAAGGGTCTTGCATTTTGGATAAATCCCAAGTCGATAATCTCCTACATGGAGGAAAACAAAATAGTTTCCCAAGGATTTAACAATGAATACAGCGGGGAAACACACACATACAGAGAGCAGAAACAAATAACGCAAAACCTCATTAGCGCTTTTGCTAAGGCAAACATTATAATTAATATGGCTCTAGCTCGACCGCTAAGCTCGAGTATTAAACTCTGGGGTCTAACTTGTCGCATTTTTCTTTTAATATTTAAAAGCGGCCTGAATTTCATTTCCTAAGTTCAGAAACTTCTCTCATTCACACCTGGAACTGGCATCCGTCTCCGGTGATTCACTCATATTAAAATCAAAGCCGGTGCCAAAAAAAAAAAAAACGCTTTAAACCGAATTGGATTAAGCCAGAAACAAACGTGACTACAAAACAACAGGTTTGAATCGAACGCCTGACGCAATTAAATGCGTGATTACTTCTGATAACAACACTCTTCACATATGGAGTGATCTTCTCACCTCAAGCAATAGCTTTTTTTTTATTTATAATAGACTTTTTGCAAAAAGGAAAAGTCCCATTTGTCCAGTTAGGTTCCAGAATCTAAAACTATCTGGAGTAAAAGCATTTATATGGCATTGCTGTTAGGGCTGACGGTGTCATTAACTTACAATCACAATGGGATAAAGATAAAGAACTGCTTGTGCGGTAGAAGTGTTAACAGCTCTCTTAATAAATAACCAGATCACATTGGTCACAATACAAACACTCTAGCCTTTTAAGCCAACATCAGTGACATGTCACTAATTATGGGGTCACGGTTTAGGACAAAGAAACAGAAGTGAAGTGCACCTACACTCCTCTTAAATCACAATGAGTTTGTTTCACTATCTGTTAAAGAGACCGACTTCAACTAGAACTTGCAGCAGGTGGATCTGAGCGCTAAGATAATCGGGTTTCCACGGCAACTTGCACTATTTACGCTGCCCTTTGTTTAAGTAATCATATAACAACAATGGCAACACCGACTAAAAACAGATTTCGTCGCAATACGTCTCCTATACATCCACACGCTCGCTTTCCTTACCTGGTTAAAAGGTTTACGGGGAGCACCTCTCTGTTTATCTCGTGCGTAACGTCGCTAGCTGTTTAAACGAAAGCTGGACATCGTAAAACACATTGAGTAATAATAGAAAAGGGGTTGAGGGCACGCCCACCGGAACGCCATTGGTCGCGCAGCGCAAGCCCCTCCCACGCGCATCACGAACCGATTCGCTTCCGAGATTCGGCTCATTTGAACAGCTCGCGTCAAATCATTCCCTCCCCGGCGAGCGAACCGTTTCAAACGACTCATTTAAAAAACTGAAGATTCGACGCTTCGTTGACAAATCGCTATTTTCGTTATTTTAACGCCACGCGCGTCGAAATAGATATCGGAGCGGCGTTAAACGAAGCACGACCGTTAATTATCTGCAGCGACTGCCTCTTTTAAACGCGTTAACATCGCGCGCGTTACTTCCCCAAAGACACAAACTTAAAAAGTTTCAACAGCTGGCGCGTTGTTCATCTTAAAAGACAGCACACTGTCGCACACACGCCGTGAACTAAAAAGCGACACGGTACAAATGATCAAACGGGCAACGTACTAGTTACTTCTTCAACCGCCGTTTACTTTTCCAACTCCCTTAATTACCTCCGCTATTAGCCTGCTAGCGTTAATCGCACGGCTAACTTCCTCCCCTACTAAACTAACGGCCGTTCGCTCGCGCACAGACACGTACAGTCGCCAAGCACGTTAGAGGCACGCTTAAAGCTGTCGGGTAAGCTTCCGCCGAGCGACCGGACGCGACGCCGTGTTTCGCTCGCGTCGAGTCGGCTAACCGCCGCGGCCGTTCGGTCGACTCCGCGTCTAAACTCACCTCCGCGCTACTCCGGTCGACGTCGCTGGATTAAAAGAGTTTGCCCTGTTGTCTTGCGCCGTTAAAATGTTTGCTTAGTGTTTTCGGCGTCGGTTTCCCGGCGTCCCTTCCCCCACCGAGCGAGTAACAGCCTGTTTGTTAGTTTTGACACTCCGGCCCCCACTTTAACCTCCCGGTGACGTCACGAGGGCACTTCGACGCTTTCGCGGTAAAGAAGGTCCTATACGCCACATCGTCATCCTTTACATATTTATTTTTATTTTTTAATATTTATGCTTTTAGAGTTTCTAGTTAACTAAACTATCATATTCAAGATTTTATATCTAAACATTTCACAGTGTCAACCTGAATGTAACTTCTATATGATCTCTTATTATTATTTATTATTATTATTATTATTCGAAAATAAAAAACAATCATGACATTGCGTAGATGTGATTAGGGTTTTTATTGGCAAACTTGTTTTTTTTTCTCATTTCACATTGTTTGCTTTAGGATATAAAAGATTTAGGATAAAAAAGCCAGAATATTTTCTGTTTTTACATTTTGGTCTTATATTTTTCTATTTCTGCAATTCTGTAGGGAACATATTATTATATATATATATATATATATATATATATATATATATATATATATATATATATATATATATATATATATATATATATATATATATTAATGAGTGATTAATGAGATTAAAATTAAACAAACAAAACTTTGTAGTAATAGTGAAAGTTATTTTCACCACTATTATTTTATATATATATTTTTGTCTTTACATTCTGATATTATATTGTTCTATTTTTGGAATATATTTATATTTATTTATATATATATATATATATATATATATATATATATATATATATATATATATATATATATATATATATTTATTTATTATTGAAGTGAATTTGAAGTAAAAAAAGATTACAATTAAACAAAAAAATTTTTATAGTAATAATGAAAGTTATTTTCACGACTATTATTATAATTGCATTTTGTTTTTCAATTTCCAAAAAACTTGTTAGACAAATTTAGAACAGGATAACATTAGATTCAAAGATCTTCGCCACGATCATTCATACAACTATTCACCCATATGTTGACAATCATTTTCAATCAACTAAAATATATAGAATAATCTTTTATAGTTCTGTCATATTTTAATTTTGTTAAAGTCAGAATATGTATAGTGTTTTATTTTTACATAAATATATGTGAATGGCAATGGAACATCATTTACTTTGCATTTTGTAATTTTTTTTTAAAACATTAAAGTATGTGTAATATTCAATATGCTAGCCTGAATACCAAAGGCATTTTAGCTGAAAAAAAAAAATACAAGCAAACATTAACTAATAATTGTGTACAATTCTCTCATATTACTTTATTAATACCAAAATTATGCTTTCATTGGTCAGTCACTTAGTGGTATGGCAACAACTTAAAAAAAAAAAAAAAAAAAAAACTGCGTCCCCTGACAAAAACAAAACAAAAAAGTCAACTGAGTTTGCAACAAATGCGTTTTCAAAAGACTGTCCCTTTAAGACTTTTCCCTGGAATGTTTACCTTTCCTCAAAGGGCATGTAACCCGGCTCCGCCCACTCAGGACGACTAATCTATTTCTTACACTAGCCCCGCCCACTCAGGCCGGCTAATCTATCGCGCGTTAACGGATCGCACGCAAACACGTGCAGATTGCGCCGCTGTTATGACTTTCTCACGAGTTAATCGTTAACTGAGCTGCAGACACGATCGCGGAGGTCTGTTTTGTAAAGTGTCTGTTCGCAGGCTGACTGGATTCGGGCAGCGCAGATTCGTTATGGCAGCTCTGCGTGCAGCAAAACAAGCTTTGAGAAGAGAAATCAAGGGTCGAGTGGCTGCGCTGAGTGATCAGGAGAAACTGAGACAGTCTCGAGTCGTCTCGCAAAAGGTAAAAGTCACTGACAGCGTGTCAGCGGAGATAACAGAGCTTTCACCGGCCGTGAAATATTCGGCAGCGGTTAGATTTTTTAATTGCACGAATATAATGCCGGAGCAAATAAGTTTTCTGAATGTTCAGGGATCGTTGTAACTTTAAGGGGAACGTTTTATTTGCATAAAAGAAAACGTTCCTGGCCGACCACCAGAGAACGTCAATAGAGGATTTTGGGAACGTTCTGGAAACCAAAAATCATTAGCTGGGCACGTAGTTCAGTAACCTGACGTTCCTTGTGGAAATGGTATTTTGTTTGTCTTAAAGGTACAGTGGTTAGATTTCTTAACCGCTTACCACGTGATGTTTATTACAACTAGAGAAAACTTGCCCAAATACATTAAAAGTTAATGATTTATTATTGTTTATATGTAATTTTTAAATATGTTTTTTTTTTCTCATTTTCACATTGTCTACTCACACATTTCTTTAAGACTTAGGATATAAAAAAGACAGAATAAAAACTATAGAAAAACTCTCTCTCTCTCTCTCTCTATATATATATATATATATATATATATATATATATATATATATATATATATATATAAAAGAAAAAGCTATAAAATAAGCAAATAATATAGTATATTTAAATATTTATAAAATGAAAGAAAAAAGCAATAAATATAAAAAAACAATAAAATAAGCAAATAATATAGTATATTTATATATTTAAATGATCTAACAATAGAAACAGGAAAAACTGTACAAATTTATTTAAATAAATTAATTAATAATAAACATACATATTATAGTATATATATATATATATATATATATATATATATATAAACTAAACATTATATTTAAATAACTTAATGCATGCAATAATCTTATATTAACAGTGATAATATACTGTAATTGATACTGTTTAGTGCTTTGATACAAACTATTGTTAAAAGTGCTGTATAAATATTGACTGATAGATTGAACAGTAATGTAACAAGTAGGCGGAAAACATCAAAAATCTACAATGTACAACATTTTTAAAATTCAAAATAATATTTACACATTTTTATATTATTTTTGAAAGTATAAATTATGCAAGAAACCGTATAGATAAATATAGGACGGGCGGCCCCTGCTTGATTATGAGCGTACGTAATAGTCTGTGGCACCAAAAAGATCGAAAGCCTGGCTTTAGCGAATATTAACCCTAAAAAAGCTCATATGTTCATGTTCTCAAATGCATGTCGTAATTGTAGCTAAAAAAATATCAATGTCAATATAATGTGTTTTTGTTCATTTTTAATTATATGTTTAATACTGTAATTACATATCCTAGACGAAGCAGTATAAAACTGTAACTGTAGTTTGTTTGTTAAAAACCATCCAAACTTCTGCCTAGTTGTTCAGACATCCCAAATACCTGTCCAGCCAGCGCGTCGCCGTCTTCCTGAACATGCATGATGAGGTGCGCACCGACGACATCCTCCAGGACATCTTCAAGAGGGGCAAAGCCTGCTTCATTCCCAGATACTTCACCAAGAGCAGCCACATGGACATGCTGCGACTCCGAGACACGGAGGATGCGAAGACGCTGCCGCTCACGTCCTGGAACATCCAGCAGCCAGCAGACGACGACGACAGCGGCAGAGAAGAAGCCCTGGCCTCAGGTGAGACCGGCGCTGGATGTTATCGCGCGTTAGATAAATACGAAAGGGCCCGTGTGATGTGATGTTTCCCTTTCTCTTTGGAGGGTTACAAGCCGTTAGTGAAGTTGCAAAGACTAAAAGCTTAAAAACCAAAGAGATGTGCTGAAGAAAAGAAAGTAGCGTTGCTGAGGGCGCCATGTTCCGGAGACGCTGCGTTTCGATGATAAAGTGAAACTACTTCGTTTCTGCTTCCAAAAGAGGACACAGCTAGACGTCAGTGCTGATGCAGACGTGCTGTTGTGTGTATGATGTGCGACGCAAGCGCATAAAAAGGCGGTACAACTCGTTATCATTATTAGTTATGTCCCCACTGGATGCTTAAAGGAGTAACCAGTATGCGGAAAATAACGTGATTTCGAAACACATTGCATTACGCCAAATACAGACTATTATATGATACAGCTACGTTATATGACCCCTGCATGTGCGGTTGAACTGGGTGTTGCAGTGTCTTCTCCTTAGACTCGACGCCCGTGCAGGTTGCACGATTGACACCACCAGCACAAGCGCGCAGGACAGCTAGTGAAATATGCGGAGTTTTCCTCTAACTGGCAACCCGGGGTGCTGAAATACAGTGGGCGGGTTTCACAAAACAAAACAAGGTTTTAACACTTTTAAAGGAGAATGACCGACTGTAGCATTGTTTTTCCGATAAACAAGTGTGTTAACTTAGCGTGTTTCTTGAACAATAAAGCATATTTTTTATGCTTTCGTGGAGTCGGAAACCTGGACCCGAAATACAGCCGAATGCTGTACTTTTGGCCATATTTTGTGTTGTTTTCTAGTGTTGTAATTATCAAAAAAGGCACAAAATGTGGCTTTATCAAATCAAAGAGGCTGCGGTTTAATTAAATTTGCTTTACAATATAAGCTGCAAGATTCAGAGTAAAACATGATCAGCAGTAAATGCCACAGTGTTTATGAAAGTCATTGATATTGCAAATTTTACAGGTGTGCTTTAAATTAAAATTGTAGCGTTTTTTTAAATTCTAGCCGTTTCACAATTATTGCAATAGCAATAAACACATTGTTTAATAATTTAAAAAAAAGTATCATTATATTATATTTTTAATCACAGGATTTAGAACAAACTATGCAGCCCAACAAACAAGTGTTTTTAAATAAAAATAATTGAATTGTAATATAAATAATAATATAATAATTTTTATAATAATTTAATGTCAATATTTTTCAGAAATAGTTAATGTAAGTTAAATATCACAATAGTAATTTTCAAATTTTGTTTAATATTTAAACGTATTGTTATTATTTATTATAATAGCCATATTGATTTATAATCGCAGCATTTTCAGCAAGCTTTAAAAACAAGCAAAAAACGCATCGCAATTGAAAAAAAAAAAAAAAAAAAAAAACAGGGGAGACTTTGAAATACATCATTTATAAAATAGACAAAATAAATTCTGCTGCACATCCACAAAGCCCTTATCTAATATAATTAATAATAAACCCACTGTGCTGGTATTAGGCCACGTGCAAAATGAAAAAAGGAAATCTTGCACCATTAGAGGGAGCTCTCATCCCACAGTCACACCTGCCTTCATCTTCACTTACAGTACAATCAAGTATCATGTTTTGTATTGCTTTAAATCTTCAGATTGCATCTAAGCATTAACTTGAAATATTTTTAGTGTTCATGCAGTGTTTTGTGCTCCGCGCTTTGACCGCGCGCGCGTGTTGAGAAGCGGCGATATTTTATGATTCGTGATGTTTTCTGCGGCTCCTCACCAAATAAATGTCTCCGGAATGGACTGAAGATGGCAGCGCCGCCCAGCTTTACCGTAGTGGTGAGATATCTTCTCTAAACGCTGGCTAGTTAGAGATTGGACGTGGTTTACCTCTTCCTTTGCGTTAATATCGTCCAATAAATCATGCACGGTGAGACCAGAAATGTGCATAAAGAAAAAACTCTATTTTCCTCTGTTATATCTTGTAATTTAGTAATTGACGAAGGGTTTGCTGGTAAACGTACCGTCATATTTAATATATCCCCCACATTAATTTAGCAGTAAGTGAATTATGACTCATAAATCATGCCGCTGCCTGCGTGCAGCTAGTATCCGTGGGCTGTTTATGGCCGTCAAAGATGCGCTTTTCATCTAATCGTCCTAATTTAGTGTCTGTACAGTTGGCTTAATCTCTGTCGTTCATCATCAGGCTAATTATAGCTTAAGCAAAGCATACGTTCCCGCAGGATGGCTTGTTTTCTAAAGCAAATAGCGTGGGGCCGAATGTAAACTAGGCAGGTGTTACGGGACGGCGGGCCGAAGCCCCGAAGCCCCTGCGGAGTACGTAATAACTCTGAGATTAAAGTCTGTGTGCTTTAGACCCAGGTTTGATGGGGTGTTCGTGTACGTGCGCGTTAAAGAGAGAGCCGAGAGGGAAGGAGAGACGTGATACGTGAAGGAGTGTAATCGTCCCGGCGGGAGGGAGGGGGCTGTTTTTGTCCATTTTTCGATCCTGCGGAGTCAAAGCGGCACCTTGAGCTCAGGACGTCCTGCCGAGGTGTCTGCCTTTTAAAGCCTGCGTCAAATAAAACTATTTGGTGGAAACAGAGGTTTCTGTTGTTGTTGCCGTTGTGGACGATTCCCCCGCATGGAGCATTTAAAATGTTGGCGTTTTAAAGCTTTCATTAATATGTATTAACTTGTTTCACCTTTCACAGTTTTCCTTTGTATAATAATATTTATGTAATAATCTTTCCTTTATATAATATTTTAGTATCTTTGATAAGAAATAGATAAGAATTATGATGATAAATTATGAATACATTTTTTTTTGTAGTTAGTTATTTTTTTTGTAATTTTAATGTATTTTTTATTTATTAGTTTTAGTTTTATTTTCATATATAATAGTAACTTCAGTTTCATTGGTAAAATATTAATTTCAATTTCAGTGTATGTATATATATATATATATATATATATATATATGTGTGTGTGTGTGTATTTAAAGATTTTGTTAATATTTTTTAAATTCATGTTTTGTTTTCAAATGTTATTATTTTAGTTTTATCTATTAGTTTTAATTTATAATATGAAATATATAATATTATACACTACTTTAACTTTTGTTAATACTTTTAATATTTTATTTCTGTATTTTGTTTCACTTTAAATTTAGTTTTGTTATTTTGTATTATTTTGTAATGCGTCTATATCATATTCGTGTGTATTCATTATGTTCAGTTTGTTTAGGTTTTATTTAATACAGCGCTATTTAAGTTGAACTTTTGTTTTGAAATTTTGTAGTATTTCTCAAAATAGATAAACGATTGAATATAAATATTAAAATATATTATTTATCACGTTTAATTGATTAGTTTTAGTTATTTTTGAATGTAATTTTTTTTATTCAAGTAACAATGCTGAAATGAACAGTGATGTTATGTTTAATTTTATAATAGCTATTTAGATACTGCTGTTTTGATCATTTCGGTCGATGACATTACTGAAAATGGACGGTGACAGTTTTTGTTGCCATCAAAAAGCAATGAAAGGAAACGATGAAACTGAAAATGTCAGGTGTGTGTGTGTGTGTGTGTGTGTGTGTGTGTGTGTGTGTGTGTGTGTGTGTGTGTGTGTGTGTGTGTGTGTGTGTGTGTGTGTGTGTGTGTGTGTGTGTGTGTGTGCGCGTGCGTGCGTGTGTGTGCTGGACAATCTTTGCATGCTCATATTGGCAGTACATCACTGTGACACTAAGTG